>NW_022995054.1:0-77723 GCF_008704595.1 Diutina rugosa
TACCGGTGTGTAAGTATCTTCGACGGGGTATTCCTCCAAGGCCGAACAAACTATACAACAAAACCAAGATCGTCTTTGGTAGTATAACGGTTAGTATTTCCGCTTGTCACGCGGGAGATCGGGGTTCGATTCCCCGCCAAAGAGCTTTTTTTTCTCGTTCTTTTGTGAGACAATTGTCGAAAAGTGTGGAGGTGCGGCGCGATTCCAAGTGTCCTTATTTTTCCCGTTCGCCACCAATGAAGACGATCAGCTTTATTGCCCTTTTGTTCTCGGCGATTGCCCTTTTCGTCGGCCGAGCCATGGCGGCGGCCGAGCTTCCTGAAAACCCCGAAATCACCAATCGGGTGTTCTTCGACATCGAAGAAGACGGCAAGCCTATCGGGCGGATCACCATGGGTCTCTTCGGCACCGTGGTGCCCAAGACGGTGGAAAACTTCCGTCAATTGGCGATCTCCACCGACCCCAGGTTTGGCTACACCGGGTCCATCTTCCACCGGGTGATCCCCAACTTCATGCTCCAAGGTGGTGACTACGAAACCGGCCAGGGCTACGGCGGCCAGTCGATCTATGGTAACAAGTTTGAGGACGAGAACTTTGAGTTGCAACACGACCGTCCTTACCGGTTGTCGATGGCCAACGCCGGTAAGAACACCAACGGGTCGCAGTTCTTCATCACCACTGTGGTCACGTCGTGGTTGAACAACGCTCACGTGGTGTTTGGCGAAGTCATTGACGGTAAGGATGTCGTCGACTACATTGAAAAGGTGAAGACCTCGAGAAGCGACCGTCCCCTTAAGGAAGTGAAGATCGTCAAGCTGGGTGAGCTCGATGCCAACGGCAATGAGATCAACGCCGAGTCCGCCACCGCCGACGCCCGCGACGAATTGTAGGCAATAGTACAATATTTAGATCATTGTCCTCAAGAGTCCCTGTAGAACCACAATTATGTGACTGATCACCAGTATCATTCACTAGCATTTCGGAGCGCGATCGGAGAGGAAAAAAAGGTGGGTTCACCGTAAACGCCGGACGTTTGGCCATGAACACCACCGACACCGATACACGACCGGTAAGTTGTTTTGCTTTAACTACCACACCAGCAATAACATACTGACAATTTCTAGAGACGGAAAAAGACGTCGAGGGCGTGCAATCACTGCCACAAGGCTCACATGACCTGTGATGCTGGCCGGCCGTGTCAGCGATGTATCCAGCGGAAGCTCGACAAAACCTGTCAGGACGCTCCCCGGAAGCGGAAAAAGTACCTCATCGATGTCCCCACCGAGGCGATCGACACCTATGCCCCCGATCAAGCCCCACCACCGTCAGAGTCCTTCTTCAGCAAGAGTCCTCGGGAATCACTATATCCTCCTCCCCAGCAGCAGCAGAAGCAACAACAGCAGCCACCAATGGCACCCACAGCGGCTCCAGACACCCAATCGATGCAGTCAGCCAAGTATAATCCGATCACTGGCCGCGGATCGCAAACAAACCAGTTCATGTCTTCCGCCGTCGATATGGAGTACAGCACCCTTTCCAATATTCTCCAGGACATCCCCTCTACCGACTCCAACCCCCAATCACCGGCACTATCACCAGCCACTGCTCGGAGCTATTCTGGGTACTCCATGGCCCCTTACCCCACAAATAACCCGCGCCCGCCTGCGCCTCAACACCACCATTCTTCATCGCTGGCGTTGGCGGTACCGTTATACGATAAGCACTTTAAGTGTGACGAGCTGATAAACCAGTATTTCTTGGGCGAATCGGCCGCGGAGCTGACGGCACCCGTTACTTTCCCCGACGTCATTGCTGCCATTGATGCCATGGCTCGCGCCGACCCTGCGGTGATGAGAGAGCGAAATAATAAGCTGGCGCTTTCGTTTGCCGTCGGTATATGTCTGGATGACCCCGAGACTTATTATAAACACCAGGTGTATAAGGAGCCCGAGGAAATCTATCAGCAGGTGAAAAAGCCATTTAGCTATACTCCGGGTTACCACATGTTGATTGCCTACTTGCGCAACCGGTTCCCCAAACCGATGTTGGTGAAAATGGCAGAGCTGATGGCGACGTATAGACCGTCGTTTATCGCCTGTACCAACTCCCTCAAGGAAGGTGACCTTATCTTCATGGAACAGTGCTTCCAGCGAACACTTCTAACCTACGACAGTTTCATTCGTGTCAGTGGTACTCCGACAATCGTGTGGCGACGCACGGGGGAGATTGCCTACGTTGGCCACGAGTTTTGCATTTTAACCGGGTGGAGCAAAGACGACTTAATCGGGAAGAACCGCCGCAAGTTCATTGTCGAGCTCCTCGACGATAAGCTGGTGGTGGAGTACTTCCAGCTCTTTAGTCGTATTGCCTTTGGCGACTTTTTGGGTGCTACCATGACCGAGTGTACCCTTCTTACCCCGAAACCCGACGTCAAGATCCGCATGGGGTGTATCTGGACGCTCAAGCGGGACGTGTTCGGTATCCCCATGATGATCATCGGCAACTTCCTCCCCATTCTCTAGGCTACGGTTATTTATAATATATTCATGTACAACCACAATAGAACGATTTATAATCAATTAACAATAATTAAGCAATTTTTCATAATTAAATACCAATAAATCCAACAATCTTAAGTGATATCAACTGTTTCTCTCTATTAAGAGCTTCCTGTCACCCCTCACTTAAACTGTACCCCGGGTGCGATTGCGTAATCAGGCTTGCCATATAAACTCCCAAATATGCCCCCTACGCACCCAAACATGCTGCTCACGCCGACCCTCGTGACGACGGTGGCGATCATATGCCTTGGCCTGCTTCAATTCGGCTACCACATGGCCGAGCTCAATTCTCCCGAGCAGATCTTGTCGTGCCAGCGCCTGGAGCCCGTGCCTGGTCTACCTTATAAAGACACCTGGTTTGGCAGCCACGGCTACGCCCGGTGCCTCGATATGTCGACAGAGCAAGTGGGGATGGCGACGCTGATTTTCTCTATCGGCGGGCTTTTGGGCCTGATCTACGTGGGGCTGCTTGCTGATAAAGTGGGGCGGTGGCGCGTTCTGGTAGGCCAGACATTGATATATTTATTGGGGTCGCTCGTCGCTGGATTGGCCAATACGTACTACCAATTGCTTGCTGGTAGACTCCTTCTGGGGATAGCCGCGGGGCTGGCGCTTGTTATCACTGCTATCTATATTAATGAGATTGCCCCTACTCTGGCTAAAGGTTTACTTGGGCTGATGAATCAGGTACTGATTAATGTCGGTATCTTATTGACGCAATCGTTAGCGCTTATCTGGTGTAATAACAACCAGTGGCGGCTCTTATTGCTTATGGGGTGTGTTGTGGCTGGAGTCAACTGTCTCCTTATCTTGGCCTATATCCCCGAATCACCGGTGTGGCTAGAGGCGAATAACCGCGGCCCTGAAGCGATGACAGTACTCCACCGTATTCGTGGTGGTGACTACGAGCTGATTCGTACTGAAGTGAGCAGCTGGAGATCCCAGGACGATAACTTACTTGGTGGTGCTCTGAACCAAAAGACGGTCGGTATTCGCGACTATCTCCGCTTGCCGCAATACCGCAACTCACGTGTGGTGGCTACGGGGATCTTGGTGTTACAACAATTTGATGGGATCAACTCAATCATCTTCTACGGGGTGGGAGTGCTCACTTCTATCTTTAGTAACGCCATCGCCATCAACTGCGTCATTGCCTTAGTGAACGTAATTGTCACGTTTGGCGCCGCTCAGTGGGTGGATAAGCTTGGCCGTAAACCATTACTTTTGTTGCTGGTGTCGATGCTTGGTGTGGCCAGTGCGATCATGGCGTTCGGCATCATGTGGTCGCTGGCGATCCTTTCCGTGGTGGGCATGTTCACCTATATTGCCTTCTTTGCCGTGGGGCTTGGTCCCATCCCTTTCTTATTAGTAGGTGAAGTTACACAGCCGCAAGCTAAGGCGACTGCTCAGAGTTGGGGGACGCTGATGAACTGGGTGGCGACGTTCATTGTGGGGTACTCGTTCCCGTTATTGATGAAGGCCATGGGCGGGGCCGTGTACTTTATCTTTGTTGGCATGTGTGCCTTTTCCTACTGGTTCATCAAGACGAAAGTGCCCGAGACTAAAGGTAAAAAGAGCTATGAGGAGGTCTGGGGCATTCAGTGATCACTAGTACTCCCCGCACTCAATTTCGCAGCCACCGTAAACACGCAATTATGACAGCTATAACTGAACGACAACGATATGAAATAAAAAGATACATGAAGACTAACGAGACCACTTGGACGAATATAGTTTCACCTTATAACGTAAGGTTGGTGTGGTGTGAGGCGTTGGTTTGGTGGGGTTGTCGTATGATTGTAATATTTCTCCCACGTGACTTAGGGTTACGCACCTAATCCCAACCACGCGGAATTTTTTTCAATATAGCGAGCGAGAGAAAAATCTGTTAACCCCAAGATGCCTACCAGACTCACTAAGACCAGAAAGCACAGAGGTAACGTTTCTGCCGGTAAGGGTAGAATTGGCAAGCACAGAAAGAACCCCGGTGGTCGTGGTATGGCCGGTGGTCAACACCACCACAGAACCAACATGGACAAGTACCACCCCGGTTACTTCGGTAAGGTGGGTATGAGATACTTCCACAAGCAAAAGGCTCACTTCTGGAGACCCGAAATCAACTTGGACAAGTTGTGGACTTTGGTTCCTGAAGAAAAGAGAGAAGAATACCTCAAGTCGGCCTCGGCCTCGGCTGCCCCCGTCATTGACACCTTGGCCCACGGTTACGGCAAGGTCCTCGGCAAGGGTAAGCTCCCCGAAGTCCCCGTCATCGTCAAGGCCAGATTCGTGTCGAAGTTGGCCGAAGAAAAGATTGTCGCTGCCGGTGGTGTCGTTGAATTGATCGCCTAATTGTATAGTAATAGAAGGACTTATTGGTAATGAATAATGCTCACACACTCGCCACCGCACTATGCCTTACCGCACACACCTAGCAAAAAAAAATGTTTTGTCGTTAACGCTGGATTCTGAAAGCGCAGTGGCCGCAGTGGCAGGCTGCTGAGGGGTTTATCTCGCCCCTCTCATGGGAAGTCGCGTTTGTCGCGCCCGCTAGCATCACCACACGCTCTTAATGACCGAAGCCTTCGACGAGAGTGTCGACACGTGGACGCCGGAACTGGCGGTGGACGACCGCATCCGCCAGCTCCTCGACGACCCGGCTAACTACATCCACGCGTTCATCCAGATCATCCGCTACCTCAAGACGAGAAAGCGCACCGGGTGGTTGGACCGGGGCATCGACGCCGCCCACACCGAGCTGATCGCCGACCACATGTACCGTATGGCGGTGCTTGCGATGATTGTCCCCCGGGACGACATCAGCATCGACACCTGTGTCAAGATCGCTATCATCCACGACATGGCCGAGCTGTTGGTGGGCGACATCCCCCCCTACGCCAACGTGTCCAAGGCGGAGAAGCACCGCCGCGAGTACGAGACAATGAAGTACTTGAGTCTGCTTATCAAACCCTATAACCCCAAGTTTGCCGAGGAATTGGTCGAGTTGTGGCTCGACTACGAGGAGATCAGAACCATCGAGGCGCGTTACATCAAGGATATCGACAAGCTCGAGATGATCCAGCAGGCGTGGGACTACGAACAGCAGTTTGGCTCCAAGTATAATCTCGAGGAGTTCTACGCCGCCCGCCCGCTGATCAAGACCCCCGAGATCGGCCAGCTCTGCGATGACCTTATCGCCCGCCGTAACGCCTGGAAAGCCCAGCAAGACGCCACGCCTCTGGCCTAATGCCCCTTTGGTAATAAACTCATTCGTAATCATACATACTCATCCGCTAGAAATTCATAATCTGTATCATTTCGCGATTTGCGCTGACAAACTGTCTCCCATTATGTCCACCACCACTGAGGAACAACCACCGACCAAACAACCGGAAGTCGGGGTTTCCGGCCGCAAAATCATCTACGACAAGGACGGCAAGCCGTAAGTATCTCGTCTACCAATTGCTATGAGCGTTTGCTAACGTGTTAAGCTGTCGCAGTTGCAACACCTTGCTCGACTTCCAGTTTGCCACCGGCAAGATGCCTGGGACCACTGCTGGTGCCGCCACTGCTGGTGCTACTGCTAAGCCTAAGGCTACGTCACTGGCCTACGCTAAAGACGACCCGCCCGATGTCGAACAGTTGGGCCGGTCGCTGTGGACGTTGCTCCACCTGATTGCCGCCAACTACCCGGAGGAGCCTACGACCAAACAACAACGCGACTTGCTGCTGTTCTTGGGGTTGTTCTCGGGGCTCTACCCGTGCTGGTGGTGTGGCGAGGACTTTGAAAAGTACATGGACGCTAAGCCGCCCCAAGTGAAGACCCAGGACGAATTTGGCCGCTGGCTTTGCGAGGCTCACAACGAAGTCAACACTAAATTGGGGAAACCCAAGTTCGACTGTGACTTGTGGAAAAAGAGATGGAAAGACGGCTGGGATGAGTAGAGTACTACCACTACCAAAAACTGCCTTGTATATAGTAAGTTTAAAATGCAGTAGCAATGTATAAATACCCTTTATGGTCTGGTGGCGAACGCCTAGCTCCTGCGTAGAGACAACCCACCACCGAGACCCCCGCGGATGTTGGAGTTTGTTGCTATTCCCGTGGTATTGGGCTTGATGTTGGCAATTCGCCCCGTAAGACAAACGGTGTTCCACACGCTGAGAGTGGCCGTCCGCACGTTGTTTGGCGGGTGGCTCAAGGCGTTCCAAACCCAGCGGTTGATCTACCCCCCCAAGCCGAGCGAGCTCACCACCAACAACCGCATCTTCGAGAACTGGGTCCAGCTGTACCAGGAACTTTTGCGCTACACGTCGTTTAAGGAGCCGACGCTCATCAACTTCTCTTTACCTGACGAAAACTCAAATAAGGTGACGCAGACGCTCTGGGACATCTTGGCTAATCGCGACCAGTACCCTAATGGAAACGAGCAGATCAACTGCGTCAACGTCATGGCCGACGGCACCGACGGCAACGAGATGATGCTCCACTACGGCGTGGGCAAGTTGCCCCAGATCGTGTTGCTTAAGAAACAGATGCCCGTGGGGAGATACATCCCGGGGAACAACTTCAACCCCGAGGACTTGCGCCACTGGATCAGCACCATCCACTAGCCTACTCAATTTAGCTACATTCTTTATGTGATAGTCTGCGCTGCCTCGGGGCCCCGCTTGCCCCACACCTTGGTCCCACACTAAAATACACACGTGATTTGATGACGTCGCCGCATGTGACGCTTCTCCCGTAGCCCCCTCTATCCCGAATGACACTATCTTACCACAAGTGATTATTTGAATATTTTTGTATTAAGCAAAATACCAGTTTGATGTTATGATGTCCCGGAGTTAGCCTGCTCATAGATTAGGTCGTGCCGCAGCGGTGCGCCCGCTATTTGTCATAGTTACCCACATTATCATTCTCTTAGTAATTAGTGAGCGTAGGCCAAACTGCGGGTGCGAACTCTTGTGGAAAATTATATAGCCCCGACACCATGCCCCTCGAACAACCCCAACCGTCGACGACACATCCCGACCTGGCGCCGCATACCTTCCCCTTGATGCTGCCATCAGTCACCCCCACCGTGCTCCAGCAGTTGCCCGAGGACCCCGGCGTCGTCACCCTCAGCGAGGCGGGGGACCAGCTCCGAGCCCAACTACCCAGCCGCCTCCCCAAAGTGAACTGCCTTGCCCGCGCTCGAATCCCCACTACTCAGGGCCCCGAAATCTTCTTGCATCTCTACGAAAACGACTTTGACGACAAAGAGCACCTCGCCATCGTGTTTGGCGAAGATATCCGCTCGAAGCTGCTTTTTCGCTACCGCCCCAAAGATACCCAACAGGACCGGATGATCCGCGGCGCCTACGTCGGCGAGTTGTACCCCGGACGTGTTGAAGCCGACGTCGACACCCGCCAGGGGCTCGAGCTCACCTTCACCGCCGACGGCGAGTTGGTGCGTGACCCCAAGACGACATACAGCGACCCGTCGCTCGTGCGCATCCACCTGGAGTGCTACACCGGAGAGACCGCCTGGCTGGCCCGGTGCGACTGCGGCGAGCAGTTCGACGAGGCCGGGCGCCAGATGGGGCTTCGCGGCCACGGGTGTATTGTCTACCTTCGACAAGAAGGCCGTGGCATTGGCTTAGGGGAAAAGCTCAAAGCGTACAACTTACAGGACCTCGGCGCCGACACCGTCCAGGCGAACTTGATGTTGCGCCACCCTGCCGACGCGAGAAACTTCTCATTGGCGACGGCGATCCTCCTCGATCTCGGGCTCCACGACATCGAGCTCCTCACAAACAACCCCGATAAGATCATCGCCGTCGAGGGCAAGGACCGCGAGGTGCGCGTGATGAAGCGGGTGCCGATGGTCCCCTTGGCGTGGACGGGGGAGAACGGCATCAAGCTGAAGGAGATCGAGGGCTATTTAAGCACCAAGATCGAGCGCATGGGCCACTTGCTAGAGAAACCCATCAAAATTTAATGAGTTTAATGATAGACGCTTACACGTATTTAACTGTAGATCTCCACATCTCCACATCTCCACAACCGTCAGGTTCAATCATTGTCTACAGCATGTTTCTTGGCTGCAGAGGTTCCGTCGCGGCGCCGACAAATGTCGAGTGCGGCAGCCAGCGACGCCGGCTAGCCGACCCGCCGATGCGCTGCGTGACATTTGCATCGAGCATATTTGACGTGTGTGGAGGGCACGATGATCTGGTGGGGTCACAAACAGGCGGGACCCCTCGGGGTAATCGGGAGAGCAGAAAAAAAAAAAAAAAAAAAAAANTGGCTGAGCCTCGCTTCCATACATCGCGTCGAGATCATCTTCACGCATAGACGGGGTGTATAGTCTACGCTTCCAGCTGCTTTGGTTGAGAGACACCGACCATCCCCGAGGGAGCAATTCTGATTGTGAGACTGTCACCAACTACTGCCACCACTAGCAAGGTACACAGGTCACTTTGAACTACATATACAATCTAAATGCATTAACGTAAAGCACATATATCCCTTATCCCTCCACCTGCATTTACCATTGATCATTGTCCCAATTAATTTTTCTCTAATCTTCTTGGCCACCCCTGGTTGCGAGCCCCCGCAGGTTGGCTCGCGGAGTGGCTGCTCACAAAACTTTTTTCAAAAGTATGCTCCTGCCACTCAGCACCCCATGGCTGACAAGCAGGAAACTAAACGCCGCCGGGTCACTCGGGCGTGCGACAACTGTCGACAGAAGAAGGTCAAGTGCGACGGGAAACAGCCGTGTATCCATTGCACCGTCTATTCCTACAAATGCACCTACGACCAGCCCAACATCCGCAACAAGCGTAATCTGGGGATACCCCAACTGCTGCCCAACGCGGGCGTGATCGGGTCGGCAGCGCTAGGCTCGGTCCATAAACCCGTCCCCAAAGCCCTGCCGTCAAACAACTTGATCCTCGCCCAAAACATCTTGAACTTGTTGTTGCCCAAACTCAAACTTAATTGCCTCGATGACGTCCATCCAATGAAATTCGACTTTGACAAATTCCAAAAAGTCGTCCAGTATTTGGAGCAGCGCAAAGGCCTGGTCAACATGCTGGAGGTCATGGACTTGTACCTAGATGGTAACCCGGCCCCTTCGATCACGTCGGCGACCGCGTCGCCGGTGTCGCTGAGTCGTCGCCTACTGAATTCCCTGGAGGAACAAATGAACTACCCCCGCGAGATCCGCCTCATATTACCCCCGAAGGAAACCGCCCTCCAACTAATATATACCACGTGGGAAAAGGCGTGCGTGTTGTTTCGTTTTTACCACCGCCCGTCCCTCTTGGACGCCGTCGACGCCATCTACCTGATGGACCCGTCCCAGTACGGCGACAAGCAACAAAAGTTCTTGCCCTTCTTGTACTCGATCTTGGCGTGCGGGTCGCTTTTCAGTAAGCTGGCAGAACTGCTGCTGGCAGACAATGAGGGCTACGAAGACGATGGGTTTCGCTACTTCTTGGAGGCGCGTAAGTTGATTGATATCTCTAACGTCGGCGACATCTCGTCGATCCAAACGATTGTCATGATGATCATGTACCTCCAGTGCAGTGCCAGATTATCGACTTGCTACTCATATATCGGTATCGCCCTCCGGCTGGCCCTAAAAGAGGGATTGCACCGAAACTTGTCCATATTCCAGAATGGCCATCGCAAGCTCGACCCCATCGAGATCGACACCCGCAAAAGGTTGTTTTATACCATCTACAAGATGGACATATATATCAACTCGTTATTGGGCCTCCCCCGATCGATCAATGAGGATGAATTCGACCAAGACTTCCCCGCTGAACTTGACGACGAAAACATCACTCGGTCAGAGTATCTTTATGAGAACCAACAGGGACGATTATCCTCTTCGGGATGCGCCAATCACCACACTAAATTGATGTTGGTTTTGAGTCATATCATCCGCAAGCTTTATCCTATTAAGGTGAAGAAAACCAAGCAAGAACTGGATAATGCTCCCCCGACTCCTGATCACATTCACACTAAGGTCACCGAGTTGGAAATGGAACTCAAAACTTGGTTGGATAATTTACCTAAAGAACTCCGCCCGACTGATCCTAACGACCCCACCAGTGACAAGGATATCCCGCCAAAGTTTTTGTTGGCCAACTATTACCTTCAATTGTCATTTCTCAACTGTCAAATCATGTTATACCGACCATTCATTCACTTCGTCAGCAACCAAAACCCGGCCCTCTTATCTAGCCACGATCCGAGATCGCTCATACGGGGCCGTAATTGCATCAAGGTTGCTCGTATGGTGGTGAAGTTGGCCAATAAGATGATTGACCAGAAATTATTGGTGGGGACGTACTGGTTCCTGATGTACACTATTTTCTTCTCGATTGCTTGTCTCATCTATTACTACCATTTCGCAAATACTCTGTCCGACTCGCCTGACGCCGCTCACGGCGGTAACTACGCCGGCGTGTTATTTGATGACGACTTGGACATTGACCAGATCAAAAGAGACATTGAGATCGGTAAAAAAGTGTTGGACTGCCTCAAAAACAACTCCAATGCTAGTTTGCGGATCTACAATATCTTGAACACGTTGTTTGAGCAGTTGAACCGCCGGACCGCCAGCACCACGCGTGCCCACGGCACCAATGGCTTCAACTTCAAGAAAGCCACTATTGAACTGGCCTCTGATCGTCTTGATCGCCCGACGATTGAAGCCCCTAAACCGCAAAGTGCAACTGCGGCCAGTACGGCCTTGGCCCAATCGCAACTGCAGCCCGTGAATCTGACCAACGGTAGTAATTACCTGGCGTACTCACTTCAAGATAGCCAGAGTGAGGATCCGTTGGGGCAAGCGTTCTCCTACATTAAATCTGTCAACAAGCAACCGGAGACGGATGATGATTTCCTGAACTCCTACGTCCCGGGGGTTTTCGACAAGTTGGATGCGCAGATCTTCGGTAAGATTTTGCCTCCTTATATGCTTGAGAAGAACTACCAGATCCAGCGGGCTCTGCTGCAACGGAACACCCCCACCGACACTAGAGCCAACTCTCCTGCGCCCCAGGGCCAGTTTAATGCTCAGGCTGGTCAAGACGGTGCCACTCGCCAAGCCACCAACGACGCGCCTGCTTCTAGTGGTGAACGGTTCGGCCTGATATCAAACCTTAGTGTCGATTTAAACGAATTGCCCAACGTAAAGATGGAAGACCTTGACTTCATGTCATTTGGCGACGCTAATCTTGACTACTTGGACCCGTTCAACCCCATGCCCAACTCAAAAGGGGACTCGTACCCCAACCTCGAGTTTAATGCCGATCAAAATAACTGATGTAACGATAATGTACGATATCTCCTCTGTATACACGATATTTGTGGCGGTGCGCATTTTAGCGGCAAACTCGCGCACACCGGATCCGTGACCATGGCCACTCTACGCAAGGCCAAGATACTCGTCGACCAGCTTCTGGAGACACTACAGGAACGGAAGCGTATCATAGAGGTCATCCGGCTTACCCCCAGTGAAAATGATAACTTCGAACTCCGCCAGCTCGTCGACCGCATCACTCGTGAATTAGGTAGCTTGCGGGAACAGGCGACTAATAACGACGTGAACGAGTATAACGAATTGATTGACAAGTACGAGAAGCTACTTCTGGGTATCGATGATGAGTCAGGACTTGAAATCAGTGCCTACAAGGTGGAAAAACTTACGGAGAAAGCAGACACACCGAAAGAGGTGAGGTTCGAGGAACACAAGCAAATGGAAATGCAGCCGTACGATCCGTTTGCCGAACAGACCTTTAAGCCCTACCGAGATGATGAAGAGGAAGTGACTAATAACGATCCCCAAGATATGCCAAACCACCAGATGTTCGCTCAACACCAACAAACGATGCTTGAACAGGACGAGGAGCTCGACCACTTACACCAGTCTGTACAACGACAGCACTCGATGGGGCGAGCCATCCACGACGAACTTAACGACCACATTGTGTTGTTGGACGATCTCGAACGCCAAGTTGATGACAGCACGTTCAACTTGGACCGGGCCCAGCGGCGTCTTAATCACTTCCGCAAACAGGCGCAAGAAAACGGTAGTCTCGTGACGATCATTGTGCTTACAGTGATTTTGATTACGCTTTTAGTCGTTTTGAATTAAGGCACGAAGTACTATAATTGCATCCGCTTAAATATGCTATTCTTAGAAATTAAAATCGTCATTTTCCTCGCTTTCCTCGGAGAAGAACCAGATGAATATAATGATGTCGGCGTAGACAATCAACCCACCCGTCATACTCATGATCATTGACCCCATTCCGATCGTTCCACAATGGTAGAAGGTCAACGGCAAGGCGATACCCAGTACCACCAAGAACCCTGTGAGCGTCCCGCAGAACTCCAGAAACGCCAGCGGGGCGTTATTATCCTGAAACGTGAGGAAGTTGTCCCGAGAGTTGGCCACGGAACTGGCCACAATATTGGGCAACGGCGCCAAAAGGAAGATCAAAATCACCCAGAGCGGGTGGTAGTTGTTGTAGAGGGCGCATGAAAGGAGGATGAGGAGGAACCCCAGCGCAAGCACCGCCGAAAGGAAGATGATCTTATTGAGCGGGTTCGGTTTCATGACTCAGCAAGCGCCTCCGATAGACCACAATAGCCAGTGATGGACGTAGATGCTGCACAATTGGAGTGGCGTAGTCAGGGTGGTGATCAAAGATTGTGTATCGGTGAGACGTGCGCCCTCGCTGCAGGAAACGCGCAATCGCTCAGTTAACTACGGCGGTGAAATTAAGGAATAGTATATATTTGGTACTTCTAAAATCAAGTTTCATAGGAAGCCACCGGGGTCCACGTGGGAGGGTTCTGGCCAATGGGCCGTTCCTTAATCGTAGTGACCTTCTTCGTCGTCCCGTCGGCAAGAGTGTCAGTGGTGACTTCGGTCCATCTGATCTTGTCAGTCTTGGGGACGGGTTCGTACTTCGAGTGGGAACATTGACTAATTACCACGTCATCGCCTTCTTTGTTGTGCCACTTGCGATTGCTAGCCTCAGCCTCGCTTTGGTGCTTCTTGTACTTCTCGTCCTTCCAGTCGAGCAAGCTCTTGTACAGAGTGAACCAGTAGCCCCGTGCACCGAGATCGATCTCGTCTGATTTAGGGTCCTTGTTATCTGTCTTACACGCCTGTATCAAGTCATCCTTAGTCAAAATCTCGTCCTTGTACACTTGGTCTTTGATCTTGAGCACTTCAGGGGAGATAGCTGAATTAGGGAACAAGCAACGCCAATATCCGTAGTCGTCCCACACAGATGCACCTTTCTTGACCTTACACTCATCATAAGCCTTCACGCCAGGGTTCACCTTGGAGTAGAAACCGAAGGGAGTCTTCCCTTGCACCGAATTGCCCAGGAACAGGTCGCTGAACTTTTTAAACGCTTGACGAACCCAAGGGTCAACATCGTCCAACCCGTAGGCAACATTACCCTCGATGCGGTTGAAGGGAAGACCCTGGTTTTTTACCTTTTCCCAGTCTGGGTCCTTGTACTCAACCTTAGAGCTGTCGGTGCCAGTGAGGAAGTCATTGAATTCCGTAAGCAGATCGACAGCAGCAGCAGCCAATTGGTTCATGGAATCAGGCATCAACTTCTTAAGCTTATTGAAAGTATCATCATCGAAACCCAATGCTGCCGACACCAGGTCGGGGAATTGAGCGATGACACCCTTGAAATCGGTCTCCTTGTCGTTCTTGTCCGAGCCAGCCATTAGCAAGATTGCCGATTTATGCCCAATCCGATCGTCTTAAATACCCCCTCATACTTCCGAATAGGCTTAAACTCGAGGGGCAACAATTGTACGAGAAATTACCCCTCCGTCTCGAGGACATTACACAATTGACTTCGGAACTATATTAGCGAGCTATCCGATGGATCAATTGACGGTCTATCGTCTTGAACTCGATACCTTTTGGTGGAAATCGGGAGTATTTGGTCCGTATCGTATGAGCCTCCCTACACTGATTATCGTATCCGCGTACCGCCGCTTCCGAGACCCCACCCCTTAACCATTAACGAGAAAAAGCAACGAGTGGGTTCAATTATATAAGCGCAGTCTAGACGAAGCGCAAATAATATCGACTGATTTCAAATACTTTTGATTCACTAACCACCCATAATTCAATTCAGGGTACTAGGTTTGTCTTAGCTCAAGTCACACATGTAGCTTCGACAGCCGTGTAACTAAATGCGGCTACTTTTGTATGAAACATCTGCAACCCCTTAATTGGCGGAGATGAAAAGCCACCCATCGACGGGAATGTCGGAACTATATAATCGACACACCGCTTACGGAGTTGTGTTGCCGGGGATGCGAGCGCTACCAACGCGCACTAGACGCCTGGGGTAATATCGGAGAGATCGAGACATACGATGAGGTCACTTCGATGGTACCTGAAATTTTCCCTTAAAAAAAAGCCAGCAGTGGTACCGCTGACACAGACAAGCCCACAGACTATTGGTCCTGCGCGGACACGGTTCGCTCCGTCGCCCACAGGGTTTCTTCATTTGGGCTCGCTCCGTACCGCCTTGTACAACTATCTCCTCGCCAAGTCTACTGGAGGACAGTTTCTCGTCCGATTAGAGGATACTGACCGTCAACGATTGGTCCCTGGTGCCGAGCAAAACATCTATGACTCCCTCAGCTGGTGTGGGCTCAAGGCCGACGAGTCACCCGTGGTGGGAGGTCCTTACGGGCCGTACCGCCAAAGTGACAGAATGGCCATTTACAAAGAATATGCCGACAAGTTGATTGCTCTGGGCCATGCGTACCGCTGTGACTGCAGTAAGGATCGTCTTAATGCATTGAGGGAGCTGGCAATGAAGCTTAAGCCGCCGACCACAGTCACTTATGACCGGAAATGCTTGCACGATCACGTTGAGACCGGAGGGGTGGTCAGATTCAAAAGTCCTGATGAATACGAACCGTTCACTGATAAAGTGCACGGTGATTTGAATTTGCAACCGCAATACAACTACCAGGACCGTCGTTATGATGATTTTGTGATCTTGAAGTCGGATGGCATGCCCACCTATCACTTTGCCAACGTGGTGGATGATCATCTCATGAAGATTACGCATGTGATCAGAGGTGAAGAGTGGCTTCCGTCCACCCCTAAACATATTGCACTTTACCGAGCCTTCGGCTGGGAGCCTCCTCAATTCGTTCACATTCCGTTGTTGACTTCATTGGCCGATAAGAAGCTTTCGAAGCGCCAGGGAGACATTGGAGTGATGTCTTTCAGAGATAAAGGGGTGTTGCCTGAGGCTTTAGTGAATTTTGTGGCGCTTTTCGGGTGGTCACCTCATCGTGACACCCCCGGTTTGTCTGTGGAAGAGTCTATGACTTTGGAAGACATTGTCTCGAAATTTTCGTTGGAGAACTTGACTCGTGGTAACGCTAAGGTTAACGACTCGAAGCTTTACTATTTTAACAAACATCATTTGGCGGAGAACATCAAGAATCCTGAAAAATTGGCTTCGCTAGTTGAAGACTACCAAAGACTCACAAACAACAAATACCCGGAAGAGTGGGTCACTAAGTTGATCAAGTATGCTGGGCCCAGTGTATCATCAATCAATGACATCGAGTCGCAACATCCTTACCTCTTCAAGCCTGTCGACTACAACGCCGCACAAAAGCCCCCAGCCAATGCTGAGGATATTCTTGCCTTGCTCAACAGCTCTTCCGACTTCAAGAAGCTGGTGAATGAACTCGCCAAACAGGGATTTGCTAAGAAAGATATATTCCAGCTGGCACGTTTTGCTTTATCGGGTGGAGTATCGGGGCTTGCCATTCCCTTGGTGATTGAACTTATTGGTCAGGACGAGTATCACGCTCGTTTGTCGGCAGCCTTAAACTACTTAAAATGTTAGCATGCACTTGTACATAGATATTACATTACTTGACTAATGCACGGAAGTCGAGATAGTTGCCGGCAGTTGCGCGAGACACAAGGTGGTCTGAGTCGGCAGCATAAATGCAATGAATCGCCATATCCTTCGAGTAGTACAACCCTGTCAAGAGTTTGGGCGTGACCAAAAAGTATTGCGATTCGGGGGAGACACTAGCAGTTTGCACTAAATTGCGATGCGCCGCCCGTTCATTGGTGGGGTCCATACCTTGGTTGATTTCATCAACAACCCGGAAGGGGGCGTCGGTAAGGCCTTGTATTGACATGATGAAAAAGATGGTGGCGACGGCTCGCTCCCCGCCAGATTGAGATTGGTGATCAAGTACCTTCAATGGCGCAGTCGGTCTGAACTGAGTGAGGATTCGTAGCTCGTAATCGCGGTATCTATCGGCTATACCAAGTTCAACTCGACCGTCACTTGCAACATCTTTAGTGAAACGCCTATTGAATTCATCAGAGATTCGCTCCACATACTCCTTCAATGCCGATAGCCAACGAGGCAGCAATTCCTCAATCTTTAATGCATTCTCTTGGATAGTGGCCTCGAGCTGAGGAATGCTATTAGCGATTTTGTCAAGATCCTGTTGTTTTCTGTGGAAGTTTTCGATGGCCGAACGATCAGAGTTCCCTTGCAATGTTAGAAGCTCTTCCTCCAAATGCTGAACCTTTTCGATCATGTTGGCCTCGCTGAATGTTTCAGCAGTTTTATACTCGTTCATCAAACCTTCAACTCGTTGTCTTAAATGGAGATCCGCACGCTCGTAGAATAATCTGATGGCATTTTCAATCGCAATCGACCGGTCAGTAGACTTAGCATCTTGATACGCTTTCTTAGCAGCTTGATAGACCTGCTTCATATCCTTGCCAATGGCATCAAGTTGCGACATTAAACCTTGCGCATTGCGTGATCGACTTTCAGCGTCGATGTACTTGAATTCCACGAACTTATACTGAGCCAATGCTCCCACGCGAGTGCCAAGATGATTAGAAAGATCCAAGCGCTTTCTCGCGAGCGCTCTATGAGCTTGCACAAGTTCCTCTTGAGACTTTTTGACCTCGTCAGAAAAATGTTCCGGAGAAAGCGTCTCGAGCTCGCTGATTTCACTTTCGACCTCTTTGATACGCTGTTCGACTTTATCATGATCCTTGTTCACCTTCACTTTTGTGTCTCTATGGCGACCAAGGTCATTGAATTGCTCCTGCAAGTCCTTCACCTCATCTCGTTTGCCACGCATACCATCCTCCAAAGTTTGAATTTCTGCAGTAATTTCACGCAATTTTAGATTGAGTTCAGCCTTAGCCTGCTCAATTCTTTGGATGCCATCTTCAGTGAGCCCCTTATTGTTCCCAAAATATTGTGCATTGCGAATCTTTTCGGTGGTATACCAAAGATCCCGGGACCCATAAGCGGACTTCTTCATATTGTACAGAGAAAAGTTCTCCATAAAGCGTCGTACGCGGTGTTGAGTGAAAAGGCTCTCGCTTTGAGCAATTCTAGACACCAAATCAGGGTTCATTGCGGCTTTCTTGACGGGAATCAAGTTAAGATATAACGTGCTGATAAGCATTTGGATCACTTCTTTAGGGCCTTCCAAAAAGTCAGACAAAACGCCATCAAATCCATACTCGGCAATGACGTTACGCGACAAGTTTGGTGCCTGTTCCCTCGAGATCACACGAAGGGGAGCATTGATATCACTGCCCAACAATTTTTCGATACGTTTGGCGTCCTCATTTGAGGTGACCGTGATTGAAAACCTCGAGTTATTATCCATAGCTGCTTCAAGATACTTGGCGTATGAAGGGTCTTTAGCCCAACAGGATACAACTGGACACTCCCAGTAGGTAGGAACATTCTCACCACTCTCTTTTAATCTGCGTAAGCGAAGATGAGCTTGATAAGACTGAGCGCGGATTTGGAAACGATAATTTCTACCATGTCCTCCGTTACCTTCAGGATCTAACTTCAGCAAGTTGTCAGTGGTAGTAAGACGTCTGTCGTACTCTTTGATTTGATTGGAGCACTGTTTGGCTTGGCGTTGTAAGTCGGAAATCTTGTCCCTATTGATATCAATATCTCTCTGAATATCCGCTTGTTCCGACCGAAGGCGATTACGCTCATCTCTGATTTCATCGATTTCGGATTGATCCACACGATCGGGTAATTCCTTCAATCTTTCCAAATACTTTTTTCTTTCAGCATTCTTCTTCAGTAACAACTTCTGTGAGTCCATGGCTTTCTTCCGCTTCAAAACAATCTCACCTTGGATAGATTTGAAATTTTCACGGTATCTGTCAATTTTGTCCTCAAGTGTATGTTGTGTCTGCTTGAGAGTTTTCAAAGAATCAGAATTACGTCCTTGGCGTAGCCTATCGGCCTTGACCGTGGCCTCCTCGAGAATGTTTCTCATGGGTTCAAGCAGCTGTTCATGTCTTTGAAATAATAACTTTGCTTCTTCGTAGTCCTGCTTGGTTTGTTGAAGCTGATGCGCCATATCGTGTTTCTGAGCAAAAGGGATTAACTCACGATGCATATCGACAACGGTCTTTTTCGCTTGGTACAGCTCATAGGCATCCTTCTCCTCCATGAGTTTGTCACGTTCGACCTCGAGCGTCTTTTGCATCTCTAGCAAGCGTTCCCTCTCGTCCTCACTCTCCTGAAGTTCGTTGTCCCAAGCGATCAATTGTCGGTGCCACTTCAACAAATGGCCATCACCCAACGTACGCTGAATTTCTTCAAGGAGCTTTTTGGAGTCCATCAGGGCAAACTCAGACACTCTTTCCTGGGGCAAAAAGTGGCACAAGTTATTGAGCTGGATATTAAATTCCTTAACCTTCGCTAACACTTCTTTCTCCAGCTTTAACAAACCATTGATGTACCAGGTCAGAGTTTTGGCATTGAAGTCTCGCCTGATGACGATGTTGGCAGGGTTATCGACCAATTCCACCTCGACCAGAGCCAGCGACTGGCCCGCCCGGATCATCAGCTTCATGTTGTCGCGACTAATAAGCTTGGGGTCGCCGCCCAAGCCGAGGCAGATGGCCGCCACCAATGTCAGTTTCCCCGTACCATTGGGCCCGATGACAAGGTTCAACGTTGGCGAGCAGCGGAACTCGCCATCGGCGTATGTGGTGAAGTTTTTGACCGTCACCCGAGCGATCTGGCCGCGGTGGAATTTGTCGGTGCGACGACGTTTTGGCAGCAGCGACCGAGTCGACAGCTCGGTCGTGCTGCTATCCTCCGTTTGGTGTCGTCCCCGTTTACGGGAGCCGCCCGGGGCCATGAGGATGTATTGATGGGGTATGCGCGTTTGACGCGTTGAATCAGGGATCATCGAGGTCGCCAAAGTGTGGCGCATGACCCCCTACTACACAAACCAAACGAGATAAGAATTTGCTGGATTTATGAACGAATAGAAACAAAGACAGATTCATAAATAAATGGTTTTCAAAACAATAATATCGCTTGATTTTAGCGAAACCGCCACCGATAGTGTTGATCTAGGGAGGTGGTGGATTTTCGCACCTCGCCTGCACACAGCCACATTCTGTTTACTTTTCATCAGATCAATACCACGTTATACACTACCAAGCATGGTAAGTCGACGACCGGTACCCGCCACGGGCACGCCACCTGACCAACTGAGACCATACTAACAATACAGAGCAACAACAAGACATACAAGGATGCCTTCGCGCTATTCGACAAGAAGGGGTCGGGCAAGATCCCTGCCGAGCATCTCGGCGACTTATTGAGAGCGGTGGGGCAAAACCCTACCCTCGCCGAAGTCAGCGAATTGCAAAGTGGCATTGGCTCCGAATTTGACTACGCCACCTACGAGAAGATCATCCAGAGACCCGACGGGTTCAAGCCGTTGGGGTTGCCGGAAGACTACATCAAGGGGTTCCAGGTGTTCGACAAGGACAACACCGGCTACATCGGTGTCGGTGAGTTGAGATACATTTTGACCTCGATTGGCGAGAAGTTGAGCCAGTCGGAAGTCGACGAGTTGTTGAAGGGGGTCAACGTCACCGACGACGGCAACGTTGACTACGTGGAGTTCGTCAAGTCGATCCTTGACCAGTAGGAGCCGAGGGGTTTAAGTAGCTCAATACCACAAATGCTTGTTAGAATCGAATAGGACTATTTTTGTGTAGCGAGTTTTTATAGCGACAATAGCTTTCATATATTAGCCGCATACCGTTTGGGGCCGAGCGCGACCGCCGTCTCACTCGTACCTCAATATCATGGACCCGTTGAGGAACCAGCGGTTCCATATGAAGCCCGAGCAGCGGCTTGAGGCGTTCTCGTTGACTGCAGGGATCATCGGGGGGATGACTGGTTTCTACGAAGGGGTGAAGATGCTGTCGCTCCGCTTCCTCACCGAGAACGGGCATCGGCTACCGCAGAACGTTGGGGGCTGGTACTTCTACCACAAGAAAAAGAACTATGTGATGATTCTTCTGGGGGTGAAACAGGCGTTCAAAGTGGGCACTAAGTACACGCTTGCTGTGGGGACCTTTTTCGGGCTCGAGGCCACCCTCGATAGGGCTCGCGGGTCCGTCGACTGCTTGAACACTCTGGCGGCGGCGGCGATATGTCTGGCGAGTTACGCGATATTTAACCGTATGAGGGGCAGTCAGATCCGTAAGTTTACCATTCGTGGTGGGGTGATGGGGCTCTGTCTTGGTTTTGCCCAGGACTTCTTGATTTACGCTCGTGGCGGTGATGTGTGGTACTTGGAGAGTATGGGAGTGAAACACCCGCAAGTAGCTCAAGCGTCGCCGCTGGCTGATGCTCCGGTGCTGATAAGAGCGCCGCCGGCCTGACCAAATTTCTAACCTGTATATATATATATATATTATGTAAAATCATCTAATGACATTATCACGCTCGTATCACTCATCATCGTCGTCATCTTCTTCCAAGTCGTCGTCAAGGTCAGGTACCGGGTATTTAAGCAACGCCGCAATTCCCGTCAATTGATTGAGCTGGACCCCCAGATCGTGTAAACTGGAGAAGATAAGCACTTCCGCCCCCAACGCTTTCGCCCGCTCGGTGAGATCAATGTAATGGCGCCGTTCTTGAATGTCATCGCTTCGGAATAAACTATCAGAGACCATAAGGTACCGCACAGCGTCGATGTCAAGCGCCTTCTCCACTTCGGCCCTGCCGTACCACGCACGACCATCATCGTCGTTAAGTGCCGTTTCAAATTGGTGTAACACATCCAGCTCAGCGGCAAACTTGGTTTCAGCCAATTGCTTCTTGACAGCAGGATCAGTAAGTGCTTCTTCTAAACCCTGTAAGTAACCGGTGGACGAGTGGGCGATGATCACTTTACTCTTGTTTTTGAGCACCAGTTCAAACATCTTCTTCTCGGGACCTCCCAGCAGCACTCCTGCCTGAGCCGAAGTGAAGAGTTTATCGTACAACAGCTTCGCCACAAACCCGGGGGACACGAACATGATGACTTTAAGCCGGTCAAAGTCAAAATGTCTCAACATCGTTTGTAAGGTGTTCGTCAAGAACTTATCCACCGCCTGGTCGTGGTCTTTGCTGCCGTACTGAGTGGATTTTCGCGGGATTGACTTCTCCACTTTCGCCTTAAGCACCGTCATACTATCGGTAATAAAACAAATGTGCGCCACACCTTCCTGAAGCACCACCGCACCAACATCAGCTTTGCTTTCGATGTTAGACAAGTCGTTTAAAATAGTCATATCGTATTCGTCCCAGCTATCCTTGATAATGGTGAGATTAGCCCCCAATTCGACATCGATGGTGTGGTACGAGTTCAATGGCACGTTTTCATTGGGCTCAATCAGCTTACCCAGGATCCGCATATCATCAGCACTGGACACGTAGTCGACATCTTCCACCTGAAGTTTCAAAGTTAACGCCATCTTCTCCACTTTAGCCTTACCCTTGTCGCCTTTCTTGACCATGCGATGAGTCAGCGCCACCACGGTATCGCCTTTGGCCACCAAATTATAAATATACCACAAGTCCTCAGCGTCTTGAGGGACGACGGTCAACGCCACCCGCTTATCCTTAAGCTTGACCTTATTCTTCACAATCATCGCTAGTATGGCAAACTAGCAGGGGTCGCACTGAAAAAAGCCAATGAGGCAGACTACAATCGTCACCGCTTCAGATATAGGAAATTCGAATTAGCTGAGTAAGTAGTTGTATACATATATATACAGGGGGTCGTGGAAAACGAGAGTGAGAGGAACAGACGCTTACTTGACGTCGGCGTTGACGATGGTCGAGTTGTGGCAGAGCTCGCCCTTCTTGTTGACCAACTTGGCGGGGGGCTTGCCTTCGACGGTGTAGGTAACTTCGAAGGCGTCGTTGGTGGAGAAACCCGGTTGCACCGCTTCCCAGATCTTCTTCTTGGGGTTCAATTGCTTTTCGGGTTCGGCGTCGTAGCCTTCAAAGAAGATCTTGTCACCCGGTTGCGACCCAGGAGGAGGGTTGACGAATTCAACCTTGTCGTCCTTAGACGCACACAACACCATGGCACACAGCTTGATGCCTCTCATGGTGACGGGCTTCAAGTTGGCCACGGTGACGACGTATCTCTGTTGCATGTCTTCCAAAGGCACGTACTTGACGAGACCCGAGCACACGGTTCTGGGCCCTTCTTCGTCGCCCATCTGGATCGTCGACACGTAAAGGGCATCGGCGTCGGGGTGCTTGACACACTTTTCGATGAAACCGACACGGAAGTCGATCATACCGGGGTTAGGAGGCACCGCCGCCGCTTGGGGCTTCTGGTTGGCGGCAGCCTTAGCCTTCTTCGCTTCCTTCTTGGCCTTGGCTTGTTCGGCACGCTTTTGCTTTTCCTCTTCGGTAAGCTCCTTTTGGTTACCGCCCTTGGCCTTGGCATCGCCACCAGCAGCGGCAGCGGCATCGCCCTTCTTGTCCTTCTTGTCCTTCTTGCCCTTAGCATCGGCACCAGCGGCGCCAGCGGCGTCCTTCTTCTTCTTCTCCTTCACTTCCTTGGGGAGCTCGATGTCGAGGTTGACCACAAGCTTATCGGGGACTTCGATAAGACGGTTTTGCACCAAGTAGGCCCATCTGAGGATGTGTCTGTACTTGGCGATTTGGTCGATGCTGGTCCACTTGACGGCGATGGGGTAGACAGTAGCGAACACGGTGAAGTCGGCTTTGGACGGGACGTTACCGGCAATGAAGGTGCGGGTTCTCAAGTTGTCGTTGAGGGCGGTCAAAGTTTGCGGCTCGTCGAGTCTGTTGGCGAGGGTGCAAAATTGCAGGGCAAGCGCCTCTTGTTCGGGGGTAAGCGTGAACACCGACAAGTCCGCTTGGGCCACGTTGGCCAACGACACCGGCTTGAAGTTGTTGAAGGCGTCCATTTATGAGGTTGTGGTGGGGTGAGAGGGGGAGCGGGTGAGGTGATCGATGGCTGAAAAATCTCGCCCGTTTTAGATTATATGCAGGAAAACCCCACACCGAAAAGCTGATAACGATAGTGTGATGAATAACCACAATCATCGGTACAGCTTTTTATTATTAAGAAAGTTTCATTATGTCATTACTATTAGTCGAGTTATTCATGCTGTTTCACCTCGGGGTTGACGGTGAGCCCCAACATCTCCACCGTCGACCCTTTACCATATAAGGGGATATCGTCCAAGTAGATACTGGTGGTGCTGGCCTCGGTGGGGGAGTCGCCGGCACTGGTGGTGGCACCGCTGCTCCCGTTGAAGCTGATGCGGCTGGCGCCGGCTCCAGCAGTGCCCAAGTTTGACAGCTGGACAACGTTGTTGAGCAAATTATCAAAGGCACTGGCGGTGATTTCGATGGCTGAGGGCGTCGAGATGCCTGCCAGTGCTGACAGCGGGTTATTAGTGCCTGCCACTGAGGCAATGGCGGCGGGAGTACCCCCCGATATCTGTGGAGTCAGCGCCACTGTGGCTGCTCCCAGAGCCGCTCCCAGCGTCTTATTCGGTGCCAGAGTGCCCGGTGCCAGCAGCCCCAGGGCTCCCGACCCCACCTGAAGCTGGCGCTTATTGTTATATGAGTGGACCCCGTCCAGAAGGTGGAATTTGGTCATATCGTGGATAAGTTCCATTGAGTTTTTCATCGCCAACACACTGGCCAAGAGCCGGGAACTGACGATATCAAAGATTTTTGGCGCCTGGTAGATATTGGCGCCGATGACGTAGTAGTCCTCAAGCGGCTCTGTCCGTGACGGCGGCGGGTCGTTATTGTTGTTATCAGTAATCTTCTTCTCTCCTAGCGTCCGTCGCTGTTTGCGGATGACCCAGAAGTCGGGCTCCCTTGTATAGGCAATGGCATACTCGACGCCGTTCATCCAGGCAAGCTTGCTTTGGAGATACTGGTAGAATGTCATCCCTTGGGGGATTTGCACCTGCTGGTGCTGGAACTGCATGATGACGGTCTGGTTATTCGACGTCCGGTCGTAGAACGGCGACAACCCAAAGTACTCGAGGACGTTACCGGTGTGGAGCCCGCGCTCCTGGATGAACTCCGGCAGCTTCCATTGGATCTCGTCGAGCGCTTCGTTCATGGAGAAGATGAATGGTAGTGCGCGCCAACGTTTTGTGGGACAACTGGATAAGTATATTGATGGATGAAGCGAGTATTAAGAATTTGATATGAAATTGAAGAGAATATTTCCAATGTACCATAGCAAGGACTTATGTAAGGGTGATTTCGTATTGTATGATCAAAAGACCAACGAATGGTGGCATTGTAAGAGGTTGAGATAAATAAAAAAGTAACCAAGCTTCAGGTTAAGATCGTCTTGGGTATGTCATCAATTATCGTGTCTATACAGTCCCCGCTCAGTAGCTTTTGTCGTGGAGAACGCGTTCAAAGTCAAAGTGGGTCGCCACCGCGTCCTCGCGGCGCTGGCGATCAATATCGGCGATGTAAGCGCTCAATTGGCGGCGCAACGACTCCGTCTCCTGGGCCATGTCTTCAGCGGAACGGTCGACTCTGTCGGCGTCCTTCTGTTCAAGCTCGGCGCCGTGGTGGTCGCGGTAAGCCTTTTTGCGGGCAAAGAACTCCTTATACTCTTCCTCAAGGTCCAGCTGTTCCAACGCCTTATAGATGGAGTCGCCCCAACCGTCGTCCTTATGGCGAGGGATGATATGGGTGTGGAGGTGCGGCACCAGCTGGCCCAGCTCGGGCCCGTCTTGTATGGCAATATTAAGGGCGTCGGCTTTATACGTCTGCTGGATGAACTTGTGGATGAGCTGGATGGTGTTCATGTAGTCGGTCAGCTCTTCCCACAGGAGGTCGGCGAGTCTGAGCACCAGCGTCCGCAAGGGCACCACTAGCACGTGGCCGGGGACCAACGGGCGCACGTTGACGAGCGCGTAGCAGTACTTGGAGCGGAAGAACACCTGGCTGGTGACGACCCATTTGTAGAAGTATATCTCTGACATTTTGGCGATGAATTGGTTGTATTAATCAGGGTCAATTGCCGCCGAAGAGGGCAAGCGGGCGCCGGGCGAATTTATACTATGGCGGGTGCGCGACCGGCGCAAGCCGCCCCACCTAAAAGATAAGACAGAGAGAAAACACTAAACGATTATGCGTAATGATTACGGGGTGCGGTTAAGCAAGTAGCTATTGATGTTGGCGCGGATGGCGTTGGCCTTGGTGGCACAGGCGTCTAACGTAGTAGTGACGCCGCTGGCGTCGCCGTCGAGCCACATGCCGACGATGCCGTCGTCGGCCAACGCCATGAAACTGGCGACGCCGGCGCCGCTGGCGCCCAGGGTGACGACGTCCCTCACCTCGATCTCGGCATCGACAAGCGCCACCAGGGCACAGTTCACCATCCACAGCGCAAGCCGGTGGAGGTTGCTGGGGTCGTCGCAGGCCATCACATGGACGTAGACGTCGATCGTCAGCTTGGGGTACTTGCTAAGGAGCACCAGCGGCAACAAGCTCGTCTCGACAAACAGCGACAACCGCTGCTCGACGCCAGTGAGCTCCAGGAAGTTGGGGGCGCCGTCGGTGCCCTGGGGGACGTGGGGCATAAACTTCGTCTCCACCAGGAACAGGCCTCGACTGATGAACAGGTTATTTATCGGGCGCGGGCCATACACAGAACATGCTAATATGATCAGCCCGTCGCCCACCTCCATGTAGCACAGCCCGTTGGCGTTATCGATGTTGCCCGCTTGTACGAAAAACTTGTCTTCGGTGGTGGCATCGGACATGGTGACGTCTTTTTCTGGCTCATTATCCTTAGGGTTTGATGATATCCCCACGGCGGGGGTGATGGCGTTTGCCGGTCCTAGCAACCGTCGTCTGTCCATTTATTTGGGGAGATTTGATATATGGCGATGGCGACGCTAAGATGGGCTTTAGTGCGCGCTGCGCGGGGCGCCGCGAGCGATGGGCACACTAACATTTGGAGTTATATGAAAGCTGTGTTTATACTCGTACAAAAAGTGTCTCATAATAGTACATAATCCCAGATTAGGTTAGTTTACAAGGTCATTAGGGTTCGTGGGGCGTGGAGGGGGTGGGGGTCACCTGCACCGGGAAATGTTCCACCGACAGCACCACAATCACGGGGTCCTTCGCTGTCAGTGCCGACAGCGAGTCGGCCACCGCAGCGGTGTCGACGGAGAGACGCGGCGGGCCCTTGGGCTCGGGGGAGTGCAACGGCAACGGTTCGGTTTCCAACGGCGTTGTCGTCGTCAGCGTCGCCGGCGACACTCCCGCCGACGTCAGTACGTCGAGGCGCGTGGTGGGCGGGGGGAGCAGCGCTTCCGTGAGAAGGGCCGCCGTCGGCGCGGGGAATACCGGCACCAGAGTGGAGGTGGAAGGGGCGGGGGCAGGGGCGGCGACAGCGGCATGGGCCCCGTGGTTGGGCAATAACTTGTAGGCGTACTGGATGAGGAACTCCACCACCAGTTGTGAAAGAGCGTATTCATCGGGGTCCATGTCGTGGTCGGGATGGGACAAAATCAGCGGCTGGAAAATGGCGGCCAAGTTGCGCAGGGACATGAGGTTTTCGCAGGAGTGGTTTTGCACCATCGCCAAGAGATCGAGGATGTAGAATAAAAGCTGCTTCAGCAAGTTCGGCAACTGCAGCACCAACTGCTTATATTCTTCGATGGCGCAATGGACGTCGCGGGTCAACTTGCGGTAGTTTTTGCCCTTGCGGGGCCGTTCCAGCGTCGGTGTCGTCACCAGCGGCCCCGCATTCTCAGCGTCGTCGCCGGCCAGATTAAATCGATCAACGTTGGCCTCGGTGAGCGGCGACACGTCGTCGGCGTCGTCCTGACTTCGTAACAGCTTATTGGGGTTTTCCGCTTTGAATTTCATGTAGTTGATGATGCGGGGGCGTTCGCGTAACGGGTCACGAAAGCTTTCGTACATGTCCAACGGAATTAATGGTTCGGGTAATGCATTGAGGTAGCGGCGCAATATCAGAGCGGCGTCGTGGACGGTGTAGCCGTCCCAAGAGAGCTTTTTGCCAAAGTCCGGCGGGCTATCGAAGATCTGCTGGAGTTCCTTTAGCCGTTTCAGCGACCCGCCGACGCGGAAAATGCCCTCGACGGTCAACCCTTTCTTTTTAAGGTAGACGCCGCACTTGGCGACGACGATGGGGATGCGGCCGTACAGCTGGGTGTCGTCGGCGGAGTCGCTAAAGATGGAGATTTTGGCCAGCGCCTGGTCGATGGCGACGTCTAGCGGCACGCCAAAGTACTTGGAGTTGGTGTCAATCAAGGGGTTATGCTGCAAAAACGAGTCGCGGTGCTGCCGTATGCTGGTCAGCGCCTCGCTCATGTTAGTGTTAGAGTTGGAGCGGCCGCGGGAGGCATTGGGGGCGTTGACGTTGGTCAGCGATCGCAGTTTATGGTGGAGCAACGGGCGCAAGAACTCGCTGGCGCGGGGCAGGAGCGGCAGGGTGGCGAAGTTGAACTCGCTGGTGCCCAGCGACTGGGGGATGGGGATCAGCTGCGACGGGCCCGTCGGCGCCTGGAGGGAGTCGGCCTTGGTGGGGGAATGGTCGGAAAAGTCGCCATCGCCCATGTCGTTGACCAGGTCGCTCAGCAACATGCTCCCGCGCTTGAGGGTCTTCACCCACCCGAATATCGAATTCCGGTTACTCGGGCTCGACAGATGGCTCATGGGGCAACGCCAAACACTGGGGGATACTCGGCCCGCAAACGATTCAGGCTCTCGAGGGAAGCGCGGTGTCTAGCCTGGGTGTCACTGAAAGGAAAAAAAAAGGTCGCTCGCTCGCCCACGTCTTCCGTCCGGCATATTCGACCCGCACCCGTAGTCCACAAACCCTTGCCGTGCACATCGGTAAGATCGATTACAAAAATAGGCCCTGCCTGCCCTGCCTGCCACCACCGCAAACCAACAGCAACGGTGACGGGGCTCGGGAATTTTACCCACCGCAGGAGGCGACGCGTCGCCACCCCTACGATAAGCTCCGTTGCGGTCACCCACCCGCCAGAGCCTAGCTATCTTAGTTTACTAGCTACTGTCTGCTCACTAGTGACGCGTCGACGCTGGTAGGATAATTCCAGTGACGCGGGACGGTGGGGGTCTGGTCTCACTCAGCGGCCGCGGCCGCTGCCTCTTTTGTTTATTTTTCCCTCGAGTGACGCCGCCTGCCCATTTCGGGGTAGAGTGCGTCGATCGGGCCCATCACCGCCAAACGGGCGAGTGTCCCTCCTCGCAACCTCCCCTGGCAACAAGATAATAACAACGTATCAGCCTCTCAACAAAGCCTATTGTTTAAAGCCACCTGGAGGTCGTCGCCCGCACTCAGGCGCCCCGAGCATGGTTGCCAGGGGGTTGAGGCAGCCACCGCTACTGAGGCAGCGTTTGCGTTGACGACCATGCACCTGTGGGTAAGGTTATGAGGGCCTGGCGAGCCCACCCAAGCCCCTAGGAATCCCCCGCCCGGCCACCATCGCATTTCAGCAACAAACACCGCTTGCGCCTACTGGCACCGACATAAGCATGATGCCGTCGCCGCTGGTGTTTTCTTGGGCTCACGCTCCGGGGCTGTCATCGCCACCTACTGACACCTGTGATTATCGTTAAAAGCATATGTCGCGGTTTGTGCGATCGTATTCCCTACTGCGTAATCGCCTGAGCGCTAATCTCTTTCTCTACTTTTCATCCCTTGCCACCGCTTCCTTGGAGAACGGCTACACTTACCCCCACATCAAAAACGCCCTAAAAATCAGAGTTACCTCAAAAATAGAGCTGCTAGCGTTGTTGACGTGGGCACAAGGTTTTTGACCTGCACACAGCCCCGGTTTAAGGTGGTGGGTGTCATTGCCACAGCCTCGTGAGTATCCTGCCGCGTTGACCCTTGCTAACCCCCAATTGGATCATTGGACTTCGTAGTGGGGATCTTACCCGGCTCCTACCGTTTCTGCCACCTAATTTTAGCCATCAACGGGCTCATCACCGCCTTCCAAGGGGCTGTGGTTCGTATCTTGGTGGCTGACGATTGCCACCCATCACTCTCTGCACTTTCTTTTCTCAAGGGAATGCGGTCTACATATTGTTTCAGCCTTGATTCCTTGGCTAAAAATGACCGTCATCCCACTTTGTGGTCCATGGTGGCGATGCCGCCAGATTTTACTTTACTAAGGCTTGAGAGGTAACCATGTTGCAGCACCAGCCTAAGTCGCACCGAAAAATTCGAAGCGGTCTCCCACGCAAACCCTCATGGCGGACGACTTGTTTGGTGACGATGAAGAGGTAGCCCTCTCTCCCGAACAATCTCCCGTTTCGCCTGCGTTACCCCCTGACAGCGATAACGATGACGACGACTCCAGCGATGCCCAGCCGCTTAAGGAGATCGACACCCTGTTACCGCGGCACGCCTTCACCGACTACTTCGACGCTAAGACTTATTCGCTCAAAGTGCCGAAATTTTTAAATGTGGACGCTCGTCCGTTTGATCCTAACGATTTTAAAGCCGAAGTGGAAAAGATCGAAGAACACATTCGCAAGTCGAATGATCTGGAGAAGCTCATCCAGGCCGAGCTCCTCTCGCAAAAATTGGTCAACGCCAACACCATTCGCTGGCGATACAGTTCGGGCGCGGGCCAGGACGTTATCAAGCAGAGTAACGCCCACTTTGTCGAGTGGGACGACGGCTCCATCAGTCTTAAAATCGGCAGTGAGTTGTTTGACTTTAAGCCGGCAGTGGTCACCGACTCGTGGCTCGTGAAGCTGCATGATGACTACGACATGCTTCAAACTGATGCCATCATTGGCGAACTGGTCAACTTGTTGCCGGTGTCGACGCAGACCAAAACCCATCAAATGTTGACGAAGACGGTGTCGGGGCAGCGGGTAAAGGGCAAGATTCTCAGTACCATCACTAAGGACGACCCCTTGGCCAAGCAACGTATTGCTGACGAAATGGAAAAGAAGTCGCTTAAGCTCAAACGGCAAATGGAAAACAAGCGTCGCGCCCAAGAAGACCGCGAGGGCCGGTCGGGGTCGCCCCTGTTACACGAGCCGCTGTATTCTCGTTTTAACCGTAACTATGCTGGTGAGGATTACGATGAAGAAGACGACTTTGTCGCTGCTGATGATGATGAAATTGAGGAGGAAGAGGAAGAGGAAGAAGAAGAAGAGTTCGACTCGGACGAAGAACGGCGCCGTGCCGACCGGTTGAAGAAGGTGAAGGAAGATGGCAAAGAACAGTATAAGGAAGAGTCCAACCGCAAACGACGGAGAATCATCGACTCTGACGACGACGAAGAGTAATAAGATTTTCAGTCTTACAAAGAAACCTTGTATAATTAACGCGCTTTTAATTTTTGAAGTTTCCCCAGGCGATGACGTAATTTGTAGTATTCGGTCGTTCTCCAAAAGTAATCGAAAATGCGACTTTGAGTGGAGAGATACCCCAATACCATGTCCCTCATTCGCCCGCTCCGTCTCCTTTTGTTGGGCGCCCCCGGTCTGGGGAAAGGTACCCAGACGCTGAGACTTCTTAAGGAGTTCCCCACCATCAACGCGGTGTCGCTGGGAGACATTTTGCGGTCTGAAATCGCTAAGGGCAGTGGTATTGGTAAAGAAGCTGAAGGCTATATCAAGGAAGGGACGCTTGTTCCCGATCTGGTAATGGTGAAGTTGATTACGGGCCATCTTATGAATCCCAAATGGCCCGGTCTGGGAGAGAAGGCATCGTTTTTGCTCGATGGGTTCCCCCGCACGGTGCCTCAAGCGTCGCAATTGGACCAGGTCTTAGATAGCCACAATCGCGAGCTAAACATGGTGGTGGAGCTCGATGTCGACCAACGAGTGATTTTGGACCGTATCGAAGCCCGCTGGGTGCATGTGCCACTGGGTCGTGTATACAACTTGGACTATAATCCGCCAAAGAAACCTTACACTGACGACGTTACTGGCGAACCGTTGACTAAACGGGCTGACGATACCGCCGAAGTGTTTGGCAAACGGTTGGATACTTACAACCGGGAATTGGCTCCGTTGAAGCAATACTACCAAAAGCGCGGCGTCCTCCACACGGTGCTGGGCAACACCTCCGACATTATCTACCCAAAGTTGTCCCAGTTGATCAAGGACAACTTCTGTAAATGAGATGAGGTATTCATAAAAAGAATGTATCAGTATGTATATATACATAGGTAAATGATAAGACCGGTCAACAGTCATTCACCAGTATACGTGTGCCAGTTCTTGGTGATGTCGCGACCCTTGATCTGTCGAGGAGCCGTGCGGGCAGCGGTATCGGTAGGCAGCCGTTCAATGGACCCGATGGCACCGTACTTGCGACGAGCGGACGCCCACCGCCGTGGGTTTTGTTCTTCCTCGCGGAAAATGTCAATATCGGTTTCGTAGCCTCTCTCGTGGAGTCCCGTGAGATCGTCGGCGTTATCCAGTAAGATCTTAATGAAACTGGGACGTCGGTCAGCAAATGGGTCCTCAACATCACCCAAAAGCGGCAGACGCTCGCCCTTCTTCTTGGAGCACATGCCGAATATCGTCACCAATAATGCCAATAATGCCACAAGCAATAATCCACAAATGATCCCGATACCAACCAGCACCCACCCTAAATGGATATGAAGGAACGGCAGATCGGGATTGATCCATTTGAGGTTAAGCGGCTTGTCCAACACAAACACGCAGGGACCCAGATAGGGCAGATTAGGGTGTTCACATCCGTACAGCACCACTTCCACTTGATGGTCCTTATTATAGCCAGCAGCTTCGATTTTGTCGGTGTTGACGTATTGCAAATATGTCTTGGATCCCTGGTGACGACAGATCAATCCAGCCTTTTCATCAGTGAGATTAGTAGCAATCACTTTCGATGAATTATAAGGACAGCCACTGACACAATCAAGGAGATTGGCAAGTTCATTTTCGGGGACCAAGTGGAAGTTGAAAAGATTGGTAAGCTTATCAAAGCTGGAGGTGATGTTGAAATCTTTTAAACTTTCTTGCGATGGCACAAGGAGCGAGAACTTGGGTTTCTCTCCTCGAAGACCAAGTGCCTTCTCTAGACCGGGCACTAACTTGATTAATTCCAAGACGTTGGGAGCATGAGCATCGGTGATGGTGGTATTGATCAACTGCTTCAACGGAATATTCAAGTGGTCAGGAAGGATGACGTCAGGCACCAAGTGGATCACACCTTGGTTGAACAATACATCGGAGTCTGGAGGTACAAAAACACTGGTCTCATTAATGGTAAGATATGATGTCAGCTGAAGAGGACGATCAACGAACACGTGCTCGCCATTCAAAAGCTTGAATTTAGTGGGTGATTTCGGTGAGAAGTCGGAGTAAATTGGCGATTTCACAAAGAGACCCTGAAGCACACTATTCATCCAGTGAGGGTGATCTTCAAGAAAATCATACACAAGACCCATAGTATTCCAATTGGTGTGGGGCTTGCATTGAGCTGAGATCGAGGCATCGACTTGGGCACAGGGAAGGAACGCAGAATAGCCGCCATCGTCATCAAAGTCAAATAGTTTATGCGCTAGAAGCAACTCCAACGTCTTCAAACAGTTTTTCTTATCAAGGATGATATCACGAGTACGCCCGGCACTCATGATTTCTCCCATCACTCGTTTAAGCGATGATGGAAGTACCACTTCGCTATCAACCACGTATATCTCTGATTTGCCAGCATCAAAAGGTCCTTCAATGACGTTGATCGCATCGTTAAGCGTGATGATATCGCCATCTTCATCAGTTGTCAACTTATGCTTAAAGCAACCACTGACTCGCTTATTAGAGCACATGAGCGAATCCACAAGCCCATGATTGGCTTTCTTTTCACTAAACTGATAAAGAAGTTGTTGCTTAGAGCTGAACTTGCGAATCATCATTTCATCGTCGCCAAAGTCGTCACGATCAGTGACATCAACAAATAATCGATAATTTGACTTCTTTTCTTTGAGCAAGTGTCCAAGTTTGCGGAATTTGAGCTCTTCCACGAATTTCGAGTAGTGAAGCGAAAAGAGCACCTTTTCAAGCGTCATCGATGCCACATTGACATCGAGTGCTTTAATGGAAGTAGGGGTATCAAAAACGTGCACCGCCGCATCCGCGAGAACGACACTGACCACCAGGGCCGCACCATTGATTTCGACGTGTGTGGCATTATGCTTAACTTTGTGGCCGTTAAATTTGGAGTCGGTACCATTGGGACCAATGATGTATCGCAGCAGACTAATGCTATCCAAAAATTTGGCAATATCTTTAGCCATGGTGGCCTGAGCATCTTCAGTCAATTCAATCTCCTTAACTTGCTGAGCTCGGTAAAGCCCGGTATAGTATATCCGTTCTGTTTGGGAGAGGCCACCATAGATGGCAGTATCTGACGGTAAGAACACTGTCCGACGGTGCTTGAAAAACTTGGCACAATAATTAGGTTCGCGTTGTTCCATGGACTGGAATAGCTGCTTAATAAAGCTAACCGCTGAACCATTGATGCTATCAGAGGCATCATTTAAAAGCACCCGACACGCCGTTGGTTTCTCTGGGAGTAATCTCATAATTCCTTGGATAAACAGTTTCTGGTGTTTAGCGTAAATGTCCTCTTCCACAATGGGGGCCACATAGTCCACCACATACTCCATCAGCTCAAAGTCAGGCACGATCTCGATGGTATAATTTGACCCGTCAGGGTTTTGGTATGCGGTTTCAAAAATCACCGGTTCCTTTGGCATCCACCCGACTCGCATCCGCTGGTAGAGAATGTACTTGTAAAGCTCTTCAACTTCGCCTTCATCGACAAACGCAGCGTTAACGGGAGCAAACAACGTGATGTTCTCCATCAAGTTGATTTCGGGGACCAACCCTTTCCTCTGGATAAGTCGTAGAAACTTGGAGTACTGTGGCTGGGACGAGAGGATATCGATAATGGACGACGGCGACGGCGCCGGCTGCCGGGAGCTGGTCTTGGTTGCCGCCGCTGCCACCATCGCTAGCGCGAGGTGGAACACCATCAACAACCCTAGCACCATTTATTTGCAAATGTAAGGATACCGACGGCAGAGGCGGGAGGGGAGGGGGGCTAACGATGGATGCTGCTGCGGTCGCACGGGCCAAGGGTGGGTGGGTGGCTCGCTCCACAAAACCGCACCCACACGTGCCAGCTTCCCCAGTGCGGGTGTGGCTAGTGAACAGGCTAAGTGGTACAGCGTGAGAAACTTGATAGTTGCGTCGTACCAGAAGAACACAACGACAATTAAGACTACTTATCGATAAAAACATTCTTGATACTATTAGGATTTAGCTTATGGTGGTAGTCGCGTCAATTACGAGACTGTGATGGCGATGGCTTAGCGGCTAAGGTGTGTGAGGGGTCAAATTGCTAGCCATCACTTACATCAGATATTGTCAGGTATACACTTTCTGGCATTGGCGGGATTATGTCGGATGCATATGTCCTGTCAGTTTTGACGTATGTCATGTCCAATCGTCTGCTCTATATTATGCTTTACGCGATTCTGTGCGCACCATAGTGATGGCCATAACATGGCGCCTCGACGACATCTACACGGGTCTCTGGGTGCTTCACGGGTCAATTTGGGGGGTGCTAGCACGTAAGGGGCTAATAGCTCTTACGTCGTTCAGTCTGGCCTATCTTGGCGGCGTGGTGTGGGCGAATTTTGCCGCGTGTGTGGTGATGGGATGCCTCCAAGCCAGTACCAAAATATGGACTCAAGTGGGTCATCCTAACCCGATATTTATCGGGCTTACTACTGGGTTCTGTGGGACGCTATCGCTGTTCTCGTCAGTGATTGTGGAGCTGGTGACCCTCGCCATTAACATTGACCATGTCTCGGTGCCTGCCCCTGGCTATGGGACAATGCAAGTGTTTGACGTGATTATCGGTCAATTTGCCATCAGCTACGTTGGTTTGCTATTAGGTGGACACCTTGGTGAGTGGCTTGAGCAAACGGTACCGAAATTTGACCGGGGATATCGGTTTATGGTGGTGATTGGGGCCGCTATCGGCGTTGGTTTAATAATTGCCGATGCCATCATCATCGGCACCGTTGCTCTGTCACGGGAGTGGACGTTTAGTGTCCTTTTCGCTCCATTAGGGGCCTTAATTCGGTGGCAACTCCTGAAACTTAACAATGCGCAATGGTTTTACGGGACGTATATTGCTAATGTTGTGGGTACGGTGCTGCTCCTGGTGTTTTCCTTATTACAATTTGGGTTAACCACTCACCGTACCCCGCTTGTAACGAACTATACTGCTCGTCAGGTACTTGTGGGTCTTGACGATGGGTTTTGCGGGGGGCTCACCACGGTAAGTACATTTGTTGTTGAGCTTAAGAAATCCAGTCGGGGTAAAGCCTATGTGTATATCATTGCTTCAGTATTACCCAGTTTCATTATGGTACTTCTTGTCCTTGGTTCTTACCACTGGACGAAGGGGCTCGCCAGATGAATTCCTGCGGTAGCCAAACTGAGGGTCGCGGAATTGTCCGAAAAGAATACAGCTCTCAAAATTAGGAGAGCCGTTTGTGATGAGAAAGGGAGCGATGCCCCGACTATTTCGGGATTTAATCTTGAGGGGACAGCGCCCATAACCGGCGCATCAATCAATGCGAAAAACCACTACTACTAGAGACCTCGGTCTCCGAGCGGCAACGCCACCATTCGACCGAGGCCACCAGCGAAAATTGCGTCCACAAAATTACTATCGCGATGGCTACTTAATGCACTCAAATGCGTCATTCGTCGGTGACATCGGCACGATTTTTGTGGTTTACTGTAATTGAGCGTCACTGAGCCGTTATGGTAGACAGGTTTTCCCAGTCAATTTTGCTCCTCTCCCCAAACTTCTCCACCTTTCCCATCGGAAGAGGTAACCGGCTTATCGGCCCCGTGCTATCGCTATCTTTAGTGGCTAATATAATTCAGTGTGGGTAAATCAGGCCCGGGCTGCCTAACCGTGTGGGGTACGACATCCGCTAACACCCACCGCGCCCCGCACATTTCGACGCTCCGGTTATAAATACCAGACACACTCCGTTCGTGCCCGCCCGCGACAGTACATCATTCCCAAATGGCTCTCCCATCGCTCGCTGGAAAGCAGAACTACGCTGCCGATGACTCCCCTTACGTGTTGACCAATCCCAACAACGTCCCCTTGGAAAAGTTGTTTGCCGACAATTTCCCCCTCCCCGAAAAGTGGCAAGACGTGTCGATTCCCGTGCCTGGTACTGCCAAGCCCGGCTACTCGCCCGTGTTCCGCAATAAGGCGTTCCCCAACGGCTTGAAGGAAGGGGTGTTGCCTGAAATTGCCACCTACCACGACATCTTTGAAGTGGCGGTGAAGTCGTACCAAAACGAGCCCGCCATCGCCAAGCGCGCCTACGACCCCGTTACCAAGGTCAATGGCGACTACCACGCCAAGACCTACGCCGAAATCAACAAGGAAAAGAATGACTTGGGCTCGGGGGTGTTGTTTTTGTTGAAAAACAATCCGTACCTCGACGCCCTGCGGTTTGCCAGTCACCAAAAGATCCTCGACCACGAAAAGATCTACCGCCTGTTTAACCAAGATAACATTTCGTTTGTGCTTACGCTTTACGCCCCCAACTGTGAAGAATGGGTCGTCACCGACTTGATGTGTCTGTCGTTCTCGATCACCAACACCGCGTTGTACGACACTTTGGGGCCCGAAACCTCCGAGTACATTTTGCTGACCACGGAAAGTCCCGTGGTGATCGCGCTGAAGCAACACATCCCCCACTTGATCAAGTTTAAGCAAACTAACCCCGAATTGGGCAACTTGATTTCCATCATCTCCATTGAACCGTTAGGCGAATACGACCAGCCGTTGGTACAATCGGCTCACGCGCAAAACATTACTCTTTTTGACTATCAACAAGTGCAAAAGTTTGGTGAGATTGCTGGCAATCAACCCTGTCCCCCGTCTCCCGACACTTTATACACCATCTCCTTCACCTCCGGTACCACCGGCGCCAACCCTAAGGGGGTGTTGTTGACTCAAAGAATCGCCATGTCGGGGATCGTGTTTGGCTTGTGCCACTTGCCGGTGCAAACCCGGATGAAGTCGTTCTGCTTTTTGCCTCTCGCCCACATCTTTGAGAGACAAACTACTGCTTGTAGTCTCTCTCGGGGCTGCTGCATTGGTATGCCTCAATACGGCGGTTCTCCTCTTACCCTTGTTGAGGACTTGAAGCTTTGGAAGCCTAACTACATGTCTAACGTGCCTCGTGTCTACACCAAGTTCGAAGCGGCGCTTAAGTCGGCCACCATCGACAACCCTTCGGCGTTTAAGCAGAAGGTGTTTGGCCACGTCATCGAGTCCAAGGAAAACGCTCAGGCTCAACACGACGGTGCTACCGGGGCTAACTTCTTGTACGACCACTTGTTCATCTCTAAGTTGAGAGCGGCGCTTGGGTTCGACAACATGAACTTCGTCATCACCGGTTCAGCCCCCATCTCGCCGTCGACGATGAAGTTCCTCAAGGCGGCGCTTGCCTGTGGTTTCGCTCAAGGGTACGGTCTTACCGAGTCCTTTGCTGGGTTTGCGTTGTCGCCTCAATGGCAAGCGGTGCCCGGTTCGCTGGGTCCCACCGCTGTCACTGTGGAAATGAGAGTGAGAGAACTCCCTGAAATGGGTCACTTCTTGCAAAACGATGACGGCCTGCTTCGCGGTGAATTGCAATTGAGAGGCCCGCAAATTTTCAACACTTACTACAAGAACCCCGAGGAAACTGCCAAGGCGGTGGACGAAGAAGGCTGGTTCTCCACTGGTGACGTGGCTAAAATCGACAAGGATGGCAGATTGCACATCATCGACAGAGTGAAGAACTTCTTCAAGTTGGCTCAAGGTGAATACGTCACCCCGGAAAAGGTCGAAAACATCTACTTGTCGAACAACTCTATTCTTACTCAAGCCTACGCCCACGGCGACTCCTTGCGTAATTTCTTGATTGGGGTCATTGGTGTCACTAAGGAGGGTATCACCGATTTCTTGTTGGCTCAAGGGGTCAACCCTGGCGACTTGAAGTCGGACGCCGATATCTTGTTGGTGGCCAACAAGCCGGAACACCGCAAGACGTTGTTGGCGCATTTGAACAAGAACGTTGATGGCAAATTGCAAGGGTTCGAAAAATTCCACAACCTTGAAATCCAATTTGAACCGTTGACGTTGGAAAGAGGGTTGATCACCCCCACGGTGAAGTTGAAGAGACCTGCGTGTAAGGCGTTTTTCAAGGAAGTGTTGGACCAACGCTACGATGAGGGTTCGTTGATTAGAGGTAACAAGTTGTAGATTTTTCTTTATATGTAATACAATAGTTTTAAGCACGACGATTTTAACCTAGCATATACCACGGCATGATTCCTGCATCGTAGATCCAATTTTTCGGATCAGCATGGAATTCTTTTTTTTTCTTGCGGCAACATCACGTGACACTCACGGTCCGCATCGCTTCGGGGGCGCAAAAAAACATTCCACTCAAATTTTTAATACACCAGACTGCTAGTATGGCTACCCAAGAAGTTCCTTCGTTCAAGCTTGTTTTGTGCGGTGACGGTGGTACCGGTAAGACCGTAAGTATACATTTACCCAATGGCATCTATCATGACCTCATACTAACCCCCTAGACCTACGTCAAGAGACACTTGACTGGTGAATTCGAAAAGAAGTACATCGCCACCTTGGGTGTCGAAGTGCACCCTCTCGGCTTCGACACCAACTTCGGTAAGATCAACTTCGATGTGTGGGACACTGCCGGTCAAGAAAAGTTCGGTGGTTTGAGAGACGGTTACTACATCAACGGTCAATGTGGTATCATCATGTTCGACGTCACCTCGAGAATCACCTACAAGAACGTGCCCAATTGGTACAGAGACTTGGTGAGAGTGTGTGAAAACATCCCCATCGTGTTGTGCGGTAACAAGGTCGACGTCAAGGAAAGAAAGGTCAAGCCCAAGACCATCACCTTCCACAGAAAGAAGAACTTGCAATACTACGACATCTCGGCCAAGTCGAACTACCAGTTCGAAAAGCCCTTCTTGTGGTTGGCGAGAAAGTTGTCGGGTAACCCTTCGTTGGAATTCATCGAAGCCCCCGCCTTGGCTCCTCCCGAAGTCCAAGTCGACGCCGACTTGATGGAGCAATACCAAAAGGACATGGACCAAGCCGCCAACTTGCCCTTGCCCGATGATGATGACGATTTGTAAGCTAATTGTGCCCTCGATGGTCCGGCACGGAATATATAGTGAATCTTTACAGTATGTAGTTTGAAAGTACGAGCCCCCATTACTGTGGGTGCGTCATTGGTCAGTTTAGATTCCCTGCTCACAACGGTTAAATCCAGAGCAATGATTCGCACCGTGTTGTCAACAACAACCGCTGTGCCGGACGCTCACCTAAATGCAGCAACCCCAGCCGTGGCCGCCAAATGCGGTAATTAAGGCGATGGCGGCCTGACTCGACGGCTAGTAAACTTACTAGTCTAGCATAAATGTCAAGTCGTGCGTTGTTTATAGTTTCTGCTTGGGTGTATGGAGATTTTTTAATTTGATGGCGGGGCTCATGATTCCGTCAAATATTCTTCTGGTAACACGTAAATAAACAAAACCATAATTATCAATTCTAGAATCGCTTAATAAGTAAGTTTGATTAGATTAACGTAGGAAATGTATTGTGCTAAGTTAGAACCTATATTACATGCATTTTGATTACTCAGAATCGTCATCATCATCTAACGCCGCAAAGCGGTTCACATGAGTCGACTCCGACCGCTTCGACGACTCTCTAGTCATTTCGGGAGCCGGGGAGGCGGCGGGGGCGGCGGGGGCTTGACTGTTGGAGCGGGAGAACAGCGGCAGCTTCTTGAGGAAACTGCTTTGCGAGCTGTTGTTCCACAGCGAACCGGCGCGCGACGAGTTCAGGCGGCCACTGTCGTGGTGTCGGCGCTTCTTGTTGTCCAGTTGCTGCTTTTCTTCAAGCTTCTTGAGCTCGGCGTCCCGGTGGATCTCTTCGATGGTCTTGGGACCGGCATCGCCCGCCCGCATCAGCACCCACTTGGCCTTGCGCAAGTCTTGCAAGTCCATCAACATGAACTTGATTCTCAGCGACAACTCAACGTTGTCCAAGATCTTTTGGATGTTCTTAAACACCAATTGGAGGATGGGACGGGTGGATTCGTCGGCCTCCAACTTGGGACCAACCGTCTTGACCAATTGCACCAAGTTTTCCAACGAGTCTTCCGAAGGGTCGACGCAGTTCTTGCACTGGTCTCTCAAACAGAAGAAAATGACCTGGTCGTTAAGCATATTCAAGTTGTAAAGATGACCAATAAACTTGACGAGACCCAACCCTCTCCGCTTGGCGGCAGCCATGGCGTAGTATTCGTCCGACATCATTTCCGGTTCTAACGGCAGCCCGTCGTCGTTGGTGGGCAACTTGTCCACCCACCCCTTTTCGTATTCGGTTTGACAAGTGGTCAAAAGCAATCTACGAGCAAGAGCCCCGCCCGAGGGCACAGTGCCGTCCTTGAGCACCATGGTTTCATCGCTGACTTCGTCAGAAATGTTGGTGCACATCTTGGCACAGAATTTGGCGTACATTTCCGACCAGTAGGGTTCATCACACGCCTTGGCGAAAGTGTGTTGAATGACAGAACGAACGGTCTTGGAGTCCTTTTCGTGCTTGGATTGAGCGGCGATCTTGAGGATGTCGTCGGTGATGGGGTCGAACATTTCGAGGGTAAGCTTATTAAGGAGCGACTTCGTCTTACGATCGACATCTTCGGGACTGAGGAGCACGGTACCATCTTCGGCGACGAGCTGTTCTTCAGTCTTTTGACGACTCCGGGGCACCCATCTGGAGGCGGAGTTAGCCAAAGGCTTGATTTCTTCCTTAGGGATGGTGATTTGAGGGTTGTCTTCCTCCTTCTCCTTACCACGCTTCGATTGGTTACGACGAGAGCCCTTGTCTCTCGACGAGCCCTGGCCACGACGCTTGGAGCCCGAGCGCAGGTTTTGACGGGGTTCATTGAATTGAGAGCCCAGACGGAACAGTTGGTTGTCTCTGCGCATGCCCATGCCGAATTTAGAGTTTTGACGGTTTTGACGGGGACGAACCTCGACGGAAGCGTTGTCAAGGATCGCCTTGAATTCGGGGTCAACCCGAAATTGGACGACGTCCTTGAATTGGTACAAGAATTGCGGGTCGTAACGGAACTTCTTGCCTTCAAGCTTCTTCGACGGGTCGGCACCGGTGAACCCTTCAGGGTAGGTGACGGAATAGATATCTTCGATCATCTCGGCTTCGTTAACCTTAGCCAAGAATTGAGTGACGGTGAAGCTTTCATCTTCTTCTTCAGCCTTTTCTTCGGGGATCTCCTCGGTGGGTTCTTCAATCTTCACCTCCTTAGGTTCCGAAGGTTCCTTAGGTTCAGCGGATTCACCCGCGTCCTTAGGTTCAGCAGAAGGTTCTTCAGCGTCAGCGACTGGCTCAGCCAGAGGCTCGACGTTTTGCAGTTCCTTGGCTTCTTCTTCGGCGTTGGGTTCTTCGGCCTTGGGTTCTTCAGCCTTGGGTTCCTCAACCTTAGTTTCATCAGGAATAGTTTGTTCAACCTTGGGTTCTTCTTCAGCCTTAGCTTCCTCGGCCTTAGGTTCCACAGCCTTCGGTTCTTCCACGACGGCTTCAGCCTTGGGCTCTTCAACCTTAGCTTCTTCCACCTTGGGCTCCTCAGCCTTGGTTTCCTCCTTGGTTTCTTCCTTAGTCACTTCGGGCTTAGGTTCTTCCTTGGGTTCCGCCTTGGGTTCTTCTTGAGGTTGAGCAGGTTCGACCTTAGGCTCAGCCTTAGGTTCGACTTCCTTTTCCACCGGCTTGGGAGCTTCGGTCTTAGGCGCTTCGGTCTTAGGTTCCTTAGCTGCCTTGGCCGCCGCTGCCCGTTCAAGAATCTTCCGCTTGAACTCTTCCATCGCCGCCGACTTAGCCGACGAGTCCGACGCAGGCTTCGCTTCGGGAGTCGCCGCCTTTTGCACGGGAGCCGCCACGGGAGCGGCTACCGGTTCCGGAGCAGCCGCCACCGGCGGCTTTTGCGGCGCCAAGTTGGCCTTGATGGGAGCCGGCGATGACTTCGGGGTGGTAGCGGTGTGGTGAGCCGCTTGTTCCTTACGCATGCCCTCTAAGTCAACGGGCTTGCCATCCTTGGTGGTCAATTTGATCTTAGGCGACACCATCTGGGTGGCGATCTGGGGCGGCGACAACACGGGGGTGGTAGGGTTCGAGGCCAGCGCCGGCACCTGCGCCGGGGGGATCGGGGCAAGATGGGTATGGGTGGGAGACGATTGCATGGGCATGCCGTACTGAGGGGCGTTGGGCATCATCGGGTAGCCAGCGCCGGCGGCGGGGTAGTAAGGGTAGCTGTACATGGGGAAGCCGTAGTAGTTGGCGCCGGGAGCCTGCTGGGGAATCGCCTGTCCCTGCTGGTAGTGGTGGTTCTGGTTGCCATGCTTGTTGTAGGGCTTCTTCCCGTTCTGGTTGACGAACTTGTTGGCGCCCTGAGGTCTTTGCCCTTGAGGCTTGCGTCCCTGGTACGGTTGGCCCGAGTACGGGTACTTGCCGTGGGGTTGCTGCTGCTGACCTTGGAAGTGGTTGTGTCCGCCGGAGGCCCGGGGCACATTCAGGGAAGCAGGGGCGGCGGCAGCCACCCCCTCTTCCTTGGGGTGTTTATCAGACATGGACCGATAAAATCTAGTGGTAAAATTTTTCAGCTTCGAGGTTTTCTGATGCGCGCACACTGCCGGAGATTTTTGAGATGGCAGCAATAACTAAGGTGGGGATTTCGGGCTAAAACCGGGGCAGAGCCGAGTAGAGTAAGTGGAGAGTGGTTAGGTGGAGGCTAGTGGGGTGATTTAGTGGAAGAAACCCTAAATTTCCTTTTCAAGCTGGTCACTACAGGGGATATCGGTGAGTGCGATCAAATCACTAGGGTGCAACCTCGACGCACCCTCAACGAGGAAATAGCTATTTCCGATGAGGGCAAGGTGGGGTGACGGGGGCGTCAGACATTGACCTGTGAAGGGTGGCAAAAAGCAATTAATTAGCATTGTCGTTGTCGAAGCAAGTGGAAAAAATTTAGTCGGTGGCGTATCCCCTTTCAGGTCACCTCGAGTGACCGAACACGCGTTGCTCGGTTATCGTGATAAGGTTTTAAGTACCTAAAAAAGTGTGTGTATTGTGAGACACTACCCCCAGGGTAGCGCGCGAGTGCGAAAAAGTAATGAACGTGAAAGGATCACGAGCATAGTGAGAAATATGTGTGGATATGGGAGACAAAAGTTTCCTCCAGCGGTAAACCACGCGCCATAAGCACGCGCTATAAGCCGGGGTTGCGGGAAAGATAGACGCCGTAGCCAACAAGCCCGGCGACAATGGCGATGAACAGGTACACCACCGTCGCCTCCTTGGCGCTCTCCTTGCGGAAACACACCAAATTGAGCTTATCGGTCTCGTTTTTCGCCTGGTGGAACACCTCGTCATAGCAGAAGTCGGTGGTGCAATTAGCACACTGGACCACGGGGCGGATCTCGGCAACGTCGTTGAGCTCGCACCGACAGTATCGATTAGCTGCCACCAGGGCTAGAAGAGCCAACCACGCCACCAAGGGTAACAGTTTCATGGTAAATGTGGTAATCGTTTTGAGAGTGCTAGGGAAATTTCACGAAGTGGTCGCACTAACTACTACGAGGCCCGTACCAAATGCCCGCACGAACAATAGATTCAAAAACATTTTAATTTGTATATGTGGGGAAGTTTACATCATTATCTCCCCACTAAAACTAACTCCAAAATGAATACTAGTCACTGCTTATCCTTAGGCTTCTATCAACGTCCATGGAGTCTCGATGGGACAACATCTCCTGCACACAGTCGGGAGTGCGACCCGCCACCAAAAAGTGGCAACCACCGCCGCCAGTGAACCCTCGACAACCCATCATGGCCAGTGCTGACACGGCAGTAGTGTACGAAGGCGGGGTCCGCCCCTACTTTGAGCAGCAGATCCAGCAGACAGAGATCCAGATCCAGCAAACGGCCCAGAACCTCCGGCGGTTGGAAGCGCAACGCAACAAACTCAATAATAAGGTGAGACAGCTCAAGGATGAATTGCGGCTTTTACAAGAACCCGGCTCCTACGTGGGTGAAGTGGTCAAAGTCATGGGTACCAATAAAGTGCTCGTAAAGATCCACCCCGAAGGGAAGTACATTGTCAAGATCACTAAGGACATCGACATCAAGAAGTTGACTCCCCTGCTTCGCGTGTGCCTTAAGCTGGATTCCTACGACTTGCACAAGATTTTGCCCAACAAGATTGACCCGCTCGTGTCGCTCATGATGGTGGAAAAGGTGCCTGACTCTACCTACGATATGGTTGGTGGTTTAGATAAGCAGATCAAGGAGATCAAGGAAGTGATTGAGCTTCCTGTGAAGCACCCGGAATTGTTCGAATCTCTCGGGATTGCTCAACCTAAGGGTGTCATTCTCTACGGTCCTCCGGGGACGGGGAAGACGCTTTTGGCGCGTTCAGTGGCCCACCACACCGAGTGTAAGTTTATCCGGGTGCTGGGTTCGGAATTGGTGCAAAAGTATATTGGTGAAGGGTCGCGGATGGTGCGTGAGTTGTTCGTGATGGCTCGGGAACACGCTCCCTCGATTATCTTCATGGACGAAATCGATTCGATTGGGTCGCTGAGATCCGACGGCTCCAGCGGTGGCGACTCCGAAGTGCAAAGAACGATGTTGGAACTTCTCAACCAGCTCGACGGGTTTGAATCGCTGAAAGATATTAAGATTATTATGGCCACTAACCGGCTTGATATTTTGGACCCGGCGTTGCTTAGACCGGGGAGAATCGACCGTAAGATCGAGTTCCCGGCCCCCACGGTGGCGGCGCGTACCGACATTTTGAAGATCCACTCGAGACTGATGAACTTGACTCGGGGGATTGACCTCAAGAAGATCGCGGAAAAAATGAACGGCTGCTCTGGTGCTGACGTCAAGGGGGTGTGTACTGAAGCCGGGATGTACGCGTTGAGAGAACGCCGGATCCACGTTACTCAAGAAGACTTTGAGTTGGCCGTCGCCAAGGTGATGAACAAGAACGACGAAGGCGGGGTGTCGTTGCAAAAGCTCTTCAAGTGATACATATTAATGACGACAAGATAGAACATGAGATCATTGTAGAAGGTAAAGTCCAAGATTTATTGCCAGATCAAAATAGTTGTCTGAGAAACTTTGATGCGATCTAGTATAGGGCTGATCTGACACCTGAGACAGACGTCAAGGTTAAAATAAATGTAAATCCACTGAAAAGCTGTTGAAATTCAAAAATTAATAATGTATTAGCTGTTGGTTGTTTTTTGTCTTCGTTGGCATCTGCACTCGATGTCCCCTCCTGCATGTAACCGCAGCTCATCTCAATCAAGAGGCCATCGGCATATCCCCTCTAGTCATCGCGCCATGAATAACCCCGACGGCGACGACGATTACGTGTTGGAGAGCAAGCTCAACAAGATCCGGGTCCACCGGACACTGGGGCTTGCCAATCAGAAACAGTTGGCGCTCATTTTGGACGCCGTCGACGAGAACATCGACGAGCAGAAAGGCGACAAAAACGCCGTGGGGTACTTCGTCAGCTTCTTGCTGGTGTTGGGCCAAGCCGTCGACGATGAACGCATTGTTGACCAGCTGTTAGCAGCGCTGGCGGCCTACTTTTTGGACTTAGTGTTGCCCCACACTCCTCCTACTTTGCTTAAAGCCAAGTTCCAAGAGATCCTTATTAAGTTGGCCCCGGCTCTTTCCAACCCTGATGCCGAAGCTCCCTTAGTGAGACTGGTCCTCGGTGCGTTGGAATCTTTACTTTTAGCTCAAGACCACAAGCAGTGGACGGCGACGCTGGCACTGACGCTGCCGAAGCGTGCCTTGGTTGGTCTCTTGGAAATGCTGTTTGACCCGCGTCCCAAAGTGCGTAAGCGGGCCCAGGAAGCAGTGCACAAAGTGCTTACCAACCCGCCGCCGCTGCCGCTGCCAGTACACGTGGCTGCCCCCGTGGCCTGTGACATTGCCCTTACTAAGTTAGCGCAATTATTGGCGGAAACTAAGAACCATAAGGGTGGTCTGAAAGAGCTCAACGCTCAGCTTATCCACTGTCTCCAGCTCATTGCCAGCATTACTGGCGCCAACGCGTGGCCGCTGACAAAAGTGCCTGAGCTTTGCGATGTGCTCTTAGAGATCCTGAAGACGCTGGACCAATACCTTGTGCTGGCGGCATTCTCGGCTTTTGAAGGGTTATTCCAACTGATGACCTCTGACGTCGATGTTGATAAGTTGACGACTCTGTTAGACGTCATCTTTGACCTCAAACCTCAAGTGAACGACTACCACTTGGCGGCGCTGTGGTTGGCCGTCGTGGCTAAGGCGTTGCAGTCTTACGCTCAGTTAGCTCCCGAACAGTGTGTGGCTAAGCTCCCCAAATTGTTACCGGTGGTGTCGAAGTTCTTGGAGGCCGACCGGGCTGATGTCTACACGCTGGCGGCTCAATGTATGATTGCCATCATTACTCAGACGATCCCCGACGCTTGGTTATTGGAACCGATGACTGAGCTCACTGAAGAGACCATCACTTTCATTGCTGAACACCTCCACCTGCTCTTAGACGTGCGCTACCAACACGCGTTCAAGGATGTGCTTGAAGTGGTCACCGCTACTCTTTTGAAGCTTAGAATGCGGGCTAACCCTGACTTCTTGGATATTGTTGAAGTGGTGGGTCTGTGGAGAACTAACGAAGCCGAAGACTTCCCCTATAATAAGGAAGCTGAAGACGTCATTGCCGCTGCCATCAGCCAGATTGGTCCTCAAGCCGTTCTCTCGGTTCTCCCCTTGAACTTGACCGGCAACGCTAAGGGCCCGGGGAGAGCGTGGATGTTGCCTATCCTCAGAGACAATGTGCGTGCCGCTGACTTGGGCTTCTACATTAAGGATATCATGCCCGTGGTGCCGTTCTTCGAAGAAAAAGCTCAACAATCGCAAAAGCACGCTCAAATCTTTAAGACCATCATCGACCAAGTGTGGTCGCTTTTACCCCACTTTTGCGACTTGCCCATGGACTTGCAATCACTGTTCACCGCCGATTTCGCCCTGAGCCTCGCCGAGACGATGTACGCTAAGGTGGACTTGAGAGTGTTCATTTGCCACGCTCTCCGGATGCTTGTTGAACTGAACCGGGCTTATGCTGACGGTGCCTTAGCTGATGACCCCTTGATGTTGCAACAGTTCCCTCAAGCCGAAGCTGAGGCTAACGTTACTTACTTGGCGCAAATGGCGCTGAACTTGTTGCTGGTGTTGTTCAATGTGTTCGCTCTGACTGCCCCTGAAGCCCGTGGGTTTGTTCTCGAAACTATTGACGCCTACTTAGCTATCATCCCCAAGCAAGAACTCGAACTGACTTTCGACACCGTGTGTGGTATGCTCAAGCAAGCGATGGACGACAACGACGAAAAATTGGCGCTCACGATGATGGACTTGGTGGTGGCGCTGGCACGGTACGTGCCCCTGCTGAGCCACGGGGCGTTGTTTGCCATCTTCACCTCCACCGTCAATTTGCCGGCGGCGCCGATGCAGAAGCGGGCCAACCGTATTTTGACCAAGCTCGGCGAGACCGATGACGGCAAGCAGGCGATCTTGCTGTTCATCGGCGACATCGAACGGGTGCTTGTCGAGCTGCAAGCGCAAGCGCAAGCGGCGTCGCGGGCGGCTCGGTTGGCAGCGGTGCTGGTGGTGGTGCAATTGCTTCCCGCCACTGAGCTCTGGTTCATCCCGGCGATGTTGCAAGAGGTGATTATGAGCACTAAGGACGTCAACGAAAAGAGTAGAGAGTTGGCGTTCCTGATCCTCGTGGCCATGGCTCGCAAGTGTGAAGAGTTCAACGGGACTGAAATTGATAACACTAAGGTGTTGGGTGAAGGCGCTGAGCCCACTACTGCCTCTATCCAAGAATACTTGACGATGGTGAGTGCTGGTTTGGCGGCGCAAAACGCGCTGATGATCCTGGCCACCATCACCGCGTTGTCGTGCCTTGTGTTTGAATTCAAGGATGATTTGCCCACCGAGACGTTGGTGGAAATCTCGTCGACGATCGAATTGTTCTTGACTCACAACTCGCGGGAAATCGCCAAGCTGGCCATCGGCTTCGTTAAGGTGGAAGTGTTGTCGCTCCCTGAAGATATGGTGCGGGCCAACCTCCACGAGCTCTTGCTGAAGCTCATGAGATGGTCGCACGAACACAGCGGCCACTTCAAGCTGAAGGTTAAGCACATCATTGAAAGACTTATTCGTAAGTTTGGTGTGGAAGCTGTGGAACAGGCCATCCCCGAAGAAGACCGTAAACTTGTGGCTAACATCAAGAAGCTGAGAGCCCGGGCTAAGCGGAAGGAAGCTGCCGAAACCGAGGCCACCGCTGCTGGTACCAAGAAGTTCGTGTCGGCCTACGAAGAAGCGTTGTACGACTCCGAAGAACTGGAGGCTGAGGACGACGGCGAAGACGAAAACGACAAGCTCCGTCGTGGTACTAAATACATCATGGAAACCGGCGACGAGCCGTTGGATTTGTTGGACCGTCTGGCCATCGCGCAAATCTCGCTGTCCAAGCCTAAGCTGGCGAAGCGGGAAATCAAGGCCAAGACGAAGGAGTTTAAGAGCAAGAACGGGCGGTTGGTGTTCTCTGAGGAAACCGGTGCCGGTGGCGCTAGCGACCCGTTGGCGGCGCTGGGTCTGGGCATTGATGCCTACTTGGACGCTGTAAAGCAGGCGCCGGTAAGAGGGCAAAAGAACAAGCTCAAGTGGAAGAAGGGTGGCGACGAAGAAGTCGACTGGAACGATGACCCCGCTCCTAAGGTGGCGGCGAAGACCAAAACTAACAAGATTGGTAAGCCCCAACAGAAGAAGCAGAAGTTTAAGGCGAGAAAGAAGTTGTAACGCAGTTTGCATATTTAATCGAATACAATTAGGAAAAGAAGAAATATAATTGCTTGTAGAATGAAATTTTTAAACTTTCCTTTAGTGCCATTTCCGTTAATCACGAATGGCATGTAGTGCTTATGTCTTGTGCAAATATATTGTGAGAAATAAAGTCTAAATTTGATTGGTCAGTGATGAAAAAGCAAAACACAATTAAGAAGTTAAATACCATCCAGTATGATTTTCAAAACCGATATCACGATATGACGTTTTTGACAGTTTGCTGCAATGATTTTTTATTGTTTATTGCTGAATGAGCCCACCAAGTTACATGCAGTACCCCTTTATCTGCAGGAGGCAATCCTTGTTAACCACCGCATTTCTAACCCTCAACACTCGGCCTAAGATTAAACCCATTAGAGTAAATGGCTGCAAATTTTGACGTTTTGATCTTGCATTAACCACATATTCGCCAACGCAGCCCTGAAAGAGGTTTATAATTGGCTCTATAACTAAAATACGAGTCCAGTGACTTTTCGATAAAAATCTCCATTGAACGTAAATAATGCTAACATGATCAAATTGATGGCCTCAGTGCCAGTGCTGGCGCTACGGCGGTGGTTTTCTTCATCGAGCGCCGTCTGGGTGGTGGTTTTGTTGCCGGTGCGCACTCGATAATTTTTGTAAGCCCTGCCATGGCCCGAGCAAGATTGATCATGTCGGACGACGACGACGACTATCCCAGTGATGGCGGGGACCACCACGGAGCCGGCAACATTGATGCTGGCGACGATAACGGCACATTGGTGCCGGAAGCGCCCGCTGACGCCGAGGCGCCGTCGGCGCTGGATGTCGCGCCCAACCGAGACAGCGAGGACGAGATTAGTGATGATGACGACGCCCCACGTCTGCGCCGCCGCAACCGGCCCAAGCGCCTGCTAGTGGAGGAGGATCCGCTTGCTGAACTCGACGAATTTAAGGATGACCTAAGCGATGTCGACGCGCCGGCGCCTCCGCCCCGCAACCGCCTGCGCCGCAGTCATAACAGTGACGACGACGAGTTTATGGAGGATGAATTTGTCAGTGATGACGACGATTTCATGGACAAACTACAAGAAAAACGGTTTATCGCCAGTGATGACGATGGCGACTTTGGTTACCTGGCCAACACCCGCTCGCGCCGGCGAAAACGGCGGCGGCGCCCTGACGCTCCGCGGAAGCGCTTGACACGAGCCCTGGCGGTTGCCGGCGACGACGAAGACGAAAGCTATAGTGAGGGCGACACCGGTGTTGCCACTAAGGATGGCGGCGACGACATTCAACAAGAATTGGATGACCTCTACGACCTGCTGCCAATGGCGCTGCCCATCCGCCATAAACTTCGAGAACGTCAAGAGGTCAACTATACCATCCCGCCGCCCCTTCCTGCTAATGGCGATATCTCAGGGCTTGGCTACGCTGATGTTGGCGCTAAGCCGGCCCTGCTTCGTCGCGGTCGCCTGAATCGCAATGGCGAGTTCCGCAAGCTCTTATTCCCCACTGCCGGTCCCTTCGGTGGCTCCGATGTGGTGTCGCTTTTTGGCACCAATGTTCCTCCCGGCGGCATCCCCTTACCTGGGATGGCTGGCACCAATCAATTGATGGGCGACTCTGATAGTAGTGACGATGAGATCGTCGCTATCGACGGCACCAAGAGCGCCGGTGGCGCCCTTCTGGGGTCGGCACTTACCAAGCCAGTGGGCGCCGCCGGCGGCGCTGGCGCCCTCATCAGCGCTGGTGGCGGCGGCTCCGCTGTGGGTAAAGTGAAGAACAATTTGTCGGATACCGACCCCTTGGGCGTCGACATGAATATTGATTTCAGTGCCGTGGGTGGGCTTGACAATTACATCAACCAATTGAAGGAAATGGTGGCCCTCCCGTTGCTTTATCCCGAGTTATACCAGAACTTTGCCATTACTCCCCCGCGTGGGGTGTTATTCCATGGTCCCCCCGGTACGGGTAAGACTCTCATGGCCCGTGCGCTCGCGGCGCTGTGTTCGACTAACGAGCGTAAGATCACTTTCTACATGCGGAAGGGGGCTGACTGTTTGCTGAAATGGGTCGGTGAAGCCGAACGTCAGTTGCGGCTCTTATTTGAAGAGGCGAAGAAGAACCAGCCCGCCATTATCTTCTTTGATGAAATCGATGGGTTAGCTCCAGTGAGATCGCTGAAGCAAGAACAGATTCATGCCCTGATTGTGCTGACACTTTTAGCGTTGATGGACGGGATGGACAACCGGGGTCAAGTTATCGTCATTGGTGCCACTAACCGGCCCGATGCCATTGACCCTGCACTTAGACGTCCCGGGCGGTTTGATCGTGAATTCTACTTCCCTCTTCCCGACGTCAGTGCTCGTCAACAGATCTTACTGATCCACACTCGCCAGTGGCAACCTCCTTTGGCGCCTGAGTTTTTGGCTAAACTTGCTGAGCTTACTAAGGGCTATGGTGGTGCCGATTTGCGGGCATTGTGCACCGAAGCTGCGTTGAATCTGATTCAGCGGAAATACCCACAAATCTATCGTACCAACGATAAGCTCCAGGTGAACCCGAAACTGATCAAAGTGATCGCTCTGGATTTTATGAAAGCCCTCGATAAGATCGTGCCATCGCTGGCCCGGCTGACATCGCTGGGTCTGGCCCCGTTGCCACCACTGCTTCAACCATTGCTTAGTGAACCGCTAGAGACAATTAAGCATAAGTTGTTTCAACTTTTGCCTTCAGTTAAAGCTCTCGATAAGTCGTCGGCTAAACTTACGGCGTTGGATGAAGCAGAATATTGGGACCCTGCAGTAAACGATGCTGACGGTGGGTTTGCTCGTCATCAACACCTCAAAGTGCTTGAACGCCTGAGAGTGTGCAAGCCCCATCTTTTGGTTCAGGGACCTGCTGGTAACGGTCAACAATACTTGGGGGCGGCTATCCTCAATTACCTTGAAGGTTTCCAAATTCAACTGCTTGATGTTGGCTCGCTCTTAGGCGAGCTGAATCGCACCGTGGAAGCGGCGATCATTCAATGCTTTGTTGAAGCGCGGCGCCACCAGCCGCTGATCATTTTCATCCCTAATCTTGATCTTTGGGACCAAGTTGTGCCGCCATCGGCAGTGGTTACGTTAAAGGGGCTTTTACGGACACTTCTGGCCCACGAACCGGTGCTTGTTCTTGGTATTAGTGAAGATCTGAGTGGTGAAAGCGCCCTTGACCTGGTATTCGGCCATGGTAGTCCTGCTAACAATATGGTGCTTGCCCCTCCTCGGGAAGACCAGCGACAATACTTTTTCCGTGAGGTGGTGGGCGCTTTACGGATGAAGCCATTTGAGTTCATCAATGATGTCGCTAACCGGCCGCGCCGTAAACTTCGGAAGTTGCCGGTGGTCGCGGCGGCGGCGCCGGATAAACTGTCGGAACGCAAACGCCGCAAACAACAAGAATATCAAGACACCAAGCTTAAGAACGTGCTCAAGATCAGATTGGCGGGGCTTATGGACTTATTCAAGAATCGTTACAAGCGGTTCAAGAAGCCGGTGATTGACGATGCGTACTTAGTCCATTTGTTTGAGCCCATCCCTGAAAATCCCAACTTGCCTCCTTACGAAGTGCTTTACGTCAAGAGTGATGATCCCAACCATCCTGACATGATTAAGGAACTTAGCACTGGTAAGTACTATCACAACATGGATCTTGACATCATTGAGGAACGTCTTTGGAACGGGTTCTACCTGGAACCGCAACAATTCCTTAAGGACATCAAGATGATTGTGCGTGATGCGAAGAACCTGGGTGACCGTGAACGCAGCCTCAAGGCCGAGGAGATGTTGACCAACGCTCAATTTGCCATTGACGAGTTTGCCACTCCTGAATTCTTGGAAGAGTGTAAGCAGATGAGACAGCGTGAAATGAAGCGTCAACAAGAGCAGATTGAGGCTCACAAGGTGGCGATGGAAAAGGCTCAAGAAGAAGCGCAACGGGCTGAAGCTGAGGCGGCGGAAGCTGCAGCGCAAGCTGAAGCTCAAGCACAAGCTGAAGCTGCCACTACCGCTGAAAATGCCGGTTTATTGGAGTCGCCGTCGAAAATGCTGGTGCAAGATTTGGTCGCCTCAGAAGCGAGCAATGGCACGTATGCACCTTCAGTTGACTCACTGATACCACCTGTGTTTGATGCCGCCACTCACCCAGTATCCAATGGTACTACCGAATACATCAAACCTGAAGTTGATGCTAATGGCATGGACCTTGACACCGCCCCTCCTGCGAATGTTCCTCAGGAACATCAACATCAACAGCAACAGCAACAACAACAACAACTTTCAGCTGTTGATGGCATTGCTAACAGGGCACCCGCTGAACCTGTTGTTGACTCGACTATCTCCACAGTAGCGGTTGCGGGTGTTGGCTCTAGGGAAGACACTCCGGCCACCGTTATCAACGAAGCCGAGGAAGAAGAAGAGGAATCTGAAATTGAGGAGTTGGAGCTCCCTGACCGTCAACTCATCATTGACGAACAACGCACCCAGCGCCTCTTCACCGACCTCATTGCCGCCACTAATAATTACACTGTGGATCAGTTGGAGGCAACGATGGCTAAGCTCATGGACGTGGTGTGGTCTGACCGCGGTAACTGGGATAAACTGGGGACGATTGAGAACTTGGAGTCGATTGTAAAGACATTGAACGGTTAATGTAACAATATATTTTTCTGATTGATTCTGAAACGTAGGGAGTGTGTATAGTGGCGTGGTTTTAAAACATAGCTTTCGAGACGCGGCGCTTTAATAGTACTTCCTAGCATGGTAGATACACCCAATTCACCAACCGTCAACGACACTTTACCTTCGAGTCCCGTGGCTAAGCCTCGGATAACGCTTCCTCCTCTTAAACGACCTCTTCCCAAACTTATCTCCTCCTATGTCGCAAGTAGAGGTCTCCCTCGTCTGGTACCCCCAACGTTTCAGCGAGACGTATCTGATGACTGGGATAGTCTTCTGAGTGAGAGCTCCGACTTTGTTGTTGAGAACCCCATTTTAGATGAGCTACGCCTGAGTGAAGTTGATGTGTCTACGCTTGCCGTGGTATCCCCATTAAAGTACCTTACGTCGCCCCATTCTCGCTTTCTGGAGAAGGGATTACCGTTTGATTGGGAGTGCTACGAATTAGCTAAAGCAGCAGCAAAATTACTAGATGTATCCACTGAAGCCGACGAGAAATTGGTGGAGGAGGCACGTCTCAATCCTAACAAATTCTACAACCAGATGATTGCCCTCCCTAGAAGCTCGACGTCAAGAGAATTCTACAAGGTATGGCCACATATCGGTGGTCTTCAAGGCTCGCCTCGGCCGTTGGCATTCTGGGCAAGCATATGGCGGTATTATACAGCTGAATTTCTTCCTCGATATTTCAGTTTGCGCCAAGCGTGTATCCAGTTAGATATAGATCCAGTGGTGATATCTAACGACCACTCTTTTGCTGTAATCAATTCCCGGCAATTGAGCAAACTCAAAGGATGCTTTTGGTATGCCACCAACGCCACAGCTTGTGAACTAGCCGCAACTCGATTATTTAAACCCATATCTCCATCAGCGATATTTCGGGTGTTGACCTCATTAAGATCGGAGGCTGAAGCTAAAGGAGAGTTGTGTCCAGCATTTTCTCAATGCAAGTGCCCATTCAATCACAAAGCAGAGCTCGGTTGGGACCTCATATTCATCGGGAAAGGAAAGCTCAGTCAACATTTGACAAAGCACTACACATTTATTGCCAGAGATGATACAGTTGATGATGACGTCGAATGTAACGAGTGCCACCACTTATTCGCATCATTTGCAAGCTTTCTAGCTCATGCTCCCAACTGCACATTTGGTGAACCTTTGTCTGATGTTAAATTGCCAACGGAGCGTTCGACTTTAGCTAGAGCATTGTTTTGTCAATATCTCCAGGATGGTGGACGGGTGGCGCACATTATCCATGAGGAACTTCATAAGTTACATGACAGTCCGCCTAAAGTTGATCCTACTAACGAAATTTTGGAGGAAAATATTCAGTCCATGGCAAAAACGACTCTGCCAGGATGGTTGAGTCGAACCACATACCAGCTTCACTTGATGCACACTCCGATTGCGTATGAAGTATGGGCTGAAGCGGCACTTCTACTCCCTCCTAAAGTCGTTGTTCATTATCTATATCATCACCAACACCGTCTAAGTGGTGATGGCTAACGGTCTCCACCGATACCAGCTAAGTATGCCAATGACCATGTTCTCGACATCCCATTATCAATAAGGTGAGGTTTGAAATTGTCACCAGCAAAGAACGAGTAGGCAGCTCTAGCATCGTACCCACCATAATTCAACAAGCAAATACCCTTCCACCCATCGTCAACTCGGTCAATCACCGGCGCGAGCCATCTGTCCCATTCTTCCTTGATGTACTTGGAGCCACGCATGTAATTAGAGATTGGAGTGGTAGGTAACATGTGAATACCATGGATCCACTCATCGCCGACGGAACCGCGTCCAAAGAACGTCAGGTAATCGATCTTATTCTCAAAGTGGATACCCAGCACCATGTTGCCGATGAACTGTTGCGGCTCGACCTTGTTATCTAAAGAGTACAACATGTACTTGTTGATGGAACGGCGCATGATGGCAAGAATCAAATTGGCCCGGGCTTCCATCGCCTGATCGCCAATCACCTGAGCCCAGAGTTTCATACCAAAATAGCAGTGGTAGTCTTCCGAAGACAGTTCTTCGTTCTTACCGTCGCCACTGGGGAAAAGCCCATGAGCCCACGAGTGACCGTGGTACCAGTCAAACAGACGAAACTGCGGGAAGAACGCGTCCGCTTGCGGCAGTGCCACGTCTCTCAACAACGTCGTGGCGTACTCACGAACGTGGGGGTATTCGTTGAGGTAGTTGGGGTCTACTTTGGCCACAAGCGCAATGGCATGGATATGGTACCCGTAGTGGAAGTGGTGGTCGTTGTAGTTGGCATTACCGAAGTCAGCCGCGGGTTCTGCTGACGACACAATCCCCTTCCACATCGTATCGTAACGGAGCGGGAATTTCTGTTTGTTTTGAGCAAAGATATCGATAGCCTTTTTAAGTTTGTCAAGCACGGTAGCAGTCAATTGATCATCTTTCAACACAAACTTAGTCACCCAGGCAATGTGAGCATACTTATCGAGGATCTTACCCGAAGTGTACATGGAGTCGATGTTGGCCATCCCCACCACGTCTTCTTGCACTTCCAGAGAGGCTGCGGCTCTGATAAGGTCAAGCGCCTGTTGAGAGTACTGAGGCTGGCTTACCCGTTCCAGCCAGGGGTCAAACAGAATACCCCGAGGTAAGTCTTGTTCAGTGACCTTGATTTGATTAGCGACGAACGCCTTCATCACCCCCTTGACCGGCGAGTCTAATTGCATTTGAGCGTCGACCATATCGTTATTAGCCGCAAGCGTTTCGTACTGGTGAGGGAGCGTCCAAAGAAGAGTTTTACCCAGCGAGCTTTGGCCCAGCAATTGGTAAGATAAAGTATAAGTGGAATCATCCCCACCAAGCTGGACGTCAACTGGCCAGCAGCCAGCAGTATCGTCATAGGCCCGGCTTTCGCCACGAGCAATTTGGATGAACCCTTGATTAAATCCACCTTTAATCACATTGGGGTTCTCTAAGTTGAGTCTACCGCCACTGACGTACACTGACCACACCACCTCGTTGAACAACACCGCCTTATACTTGATCATATTGCCCACTTGGCCGACTTCGTCCCAGTGGTGTACTCCCACTTGCAGGTTAATTACCGGGGTGGCACCTTTGTAGATGGCAGTGACAAACCCCATCCCTTGAACAATAGGGAACTCCACCGTGCCTCCATTGACTTCAAAGCGAGTATTGGCAGAGAATTTGGAAATATTGGCAATTGACAAAGTGGCATTGGTGGCTAGACCCTCAGCGGAGAATACCCACAGTTTAATCTTAGGAGGGTTGAAAAAGTACTGGGCCGGGTTCTGCTGGGGGTCAGGTCCAAACACTCTCTGCTTAGCTTCAGTGTGGTTAAACGCCATCCCGGGAATCTGCTCGGGGTCTCTGGTGACCCATAACGAATAAGGGAGCGGCCACACGGGGAATGTCTGGTCGTCAAGCGCTAAATTCAGGGCGAAATTGTTCGTCTGAAGCGGGGCATCGTTGGGGCCGTGGCTACACCCTCTTGGAAGCACGGCGTGGTTAATTTTTGTGTAAATTTTAGGTGGTTCCCCCGTGGCAATTGGTGCCCCGAAAATACCAGCATCACCTCCAGAAGACGCCGGAGGCTTAAACGCCGGTGCCAGCGCTGACTTCAGTTGCGGTTTCAGCGACGATTGGGGTGGCAACGGCGCTGGCGGCCGGCTGTACGGTTGTTGCGGAGACTCCGGCTGGTGTTGTTGAGGGGCCTGTTGCTGCTGTTGCTGCTGCTGTTGCTGCTGAGGGGCTAGCGGCTGTTGCTTGTCGTTGTCATGATTGACATTGAGACGTTCAAACTTTTTGATGGCGTGTCTGATCAACCCCATGGTAATCTGGGTGGCTTATAGTTTGTGGTTGGTACAGGTCACAAGGGTTCCTGCAGGAAGGCCCCGGGCCGAGCGAATTCGGTAACCCCGGCACGTCACCCCAGCGGTTACAGAGCCCCTAACGAAGGCACCGATGACACTAAACGCGACACTAAACGCGACACGTCTACCCGCGGCTTGGCAACACTTGTCAAGTGTCACCGTTTACATGGAGATCCACCTCAAGCTTGTAAGTGGGGGAGGCAAATAACGACCGCGAAAAAGCACCTAGCCGCTAGCAGCAGCAGCAGGTAGTAGGCCGGTATGACGAGCCGACGCTGCATTCGACGAGAGAGGCACCCTCAGAGCCTTTACCTCGGAGCCGCCCTTGATGTGGCTGTAGCGGCTATACCAAATAGGAAACGAGATTACGAACGAGGATACGACGACCGTTGAGCCTGGGGCACTGGTGCCACCTGGAAGTCATATGCATTACATCACTGCTTACTGGCCAAGCCCTAAGCGGTGTATTAGTGTTATCGCCGGATGGGGGAGAGATGCCTTTAGCCGGTGGGGAGGGTGCCGCCGCGGGAATTACACCATTGGGTGACGGTAGTGGGTGCATATGCTAGATATGCGCGTGGCGACGGGTATCGGCACCAGCGCCGCGTAACCAAAGAATTATTCTATTACTATAGACCAGAGCTATGAGTTACGTCCACACGCCTTAAACAGTGGGAATTAATGCAGTAGTGGTCAAAAAAAAACGGGGAGAGGTTCACAGAGGTATAATTGCCGGTATCGGTTGCTTACAACACCAACATCAAACCAGCGGCCATAACACCGGCGGCGCCCAAGCCCAAGGCGTTAGCGGCGGCGGCGCTGTCGGGCTTCGAGCCGGAGCCGTTGGTGCCGTTGGTGCCGTTGACGGCGGTGCCGTTGACGGCTCTCTTTTCCAAGGGAGCGGCGGTGGCGCCAGCGTAGTGGGTGGTGGTGGTGACTCTCACGGTGTGGTCGAATCTGCCGTATCTGTGGGTCGACTTGGGCGAGTCTTCGTTGATGACGACGGTCAAGGTCGATTCGTGGGTGTTGGTCTTGTGCTTCTTGGCGGCGACGACGGCGGCGGTGGCGGCAACGGTGGCAACGGTGGTGAACTTCATGGTTGGAGAATGACAGAGCGCCCGTGGCGGCTGCAATCAGCGTTTTATAGGGCGATAAAAATTTTTGCGGCATTTGTATTTGTTTGTATGTACCAGTGGGTGTGGGTGCAGAAAATGGCTCATCCCCAGCAGCTGGCAGCGGATTTTTTCCCCCAGTGCCAAGAGGGCGGCGGCAAGCGAGATTGACGATCGTTTAATAATTGTTTGGTTTAATGGTGTAGGTGGTGTAGCCCCCTCCAATTAGTGGTGGATGGTGGCGGGGGTGAAGTCCCGGGTCTCAGCGCGAACATGCGCGCCTAGCGCCGGGTCTCTCACGTTTTCGGCCATAAATTTTTATCGTCGAAATTTTTTATATCACGCGGAGAGGGGAATGGACCAGCATGGCCACCAGCCAGCTAATTGGCTGCTGAAACCACTATAGACTACATTGGTAACGATAACATTCACTTGATTGTATACACTAAACAATATGGAGTTCTTCACACGGCTTTTTTTTGTGATGGTCTCGAGAGGTGTCAACCCGCCGGTTAGGCTCACGGATATAAGCGCGATGACTTAATTGTGAGGCACGCACTCATCGCAGGTGGAACGGCACCACAACGGCTACCGCCGGCAGGCGGCTGGCAGCTAATCGTAGATAGCGGGGCAGGCGGCAATGTCAAACAAACCAAAACTACAAATAAACCAAATGTTTTTCTTTAGAGATATATTAGAGATGCTATAACATGAAAACTCATAAGTCCACCACACCATAAGATTCCACCCCGAGATGAAGAGATGATCGCACCAACGCGATCGCGGCCGTCTAAAAGTCGTAGTTGCCTTCGTTTTGGTTTACCCCGAACCGGTAGCGGTCGTCGTAGGCGTCCGGCGCCGTCATTTCGTCGTCAACGGCGTCGTCTTCCTCGCCAAAGTACGTCTCGATGATGTTGAACGCCTTCTTGTAGATCAGAGCGTTTTGGTTCAGCTGGCACTCGAAGATCTTCTCCATGCCACCCGCTTCCTCAATGTAGATGGCGTTGGGGTTTTGCGAGAGCCCCTGCGCCTCCTTGTCCATCTCCCCCATCTTCAAGATGTTTTCCAAAGAGTCCAACGTCACCTCGATGATGCGGGCGTCGGCAATCGGCAACAAGTCGCAAAGAGGCTTGATGCACCCTTGTTGCACCAAGTAGCGGATCTGCTCGGGGCGAGCCAAACCCCCCAGCGAGGCGTTGGAGATCGCCCAGCACGCTTCCTTCTTGATCTTGTAGTCGCCGGTGGCCAACAACTTGATCACTTGCGGGATCAAGTTGGCGTTGATCACCGCCTGGATCTGGTCGGGGTTACCCGCGGTGATGTTGGAGATCGTCCAGCACGCCTCCTTGCGGATGCCGTCCTTGGAGTGGTACAACAACGGCGCCAACGCCGGCAACACCCCGGCGTTGATCACCGTCTGCGTCTGGTAGTCGTTACCGGTGACGATGTTGCCGATCGCCCGCAACGCCGGCGTCTGCACCAAGTGTTCGTCGTGGCCCAAAAGCTGGACTAACCGTTGAGGGATGCGGGCATCGACCACCGCCTGGATGGCGTCGATGGCGCTGTCCTCGGCGCTGCAGTCGGAGAGGTACGACACCGCCCAGCAGGCGTCAACAAGGGTCTCGGAGTCGGTCGAGTACACCAACTTGGCGAGGGTGGGGATCGCCTGTGACACGATGTTCCAGTTGGGCGGCGGCAGTCTCCCCCGGCACAAGTTCAGCAACGTGAAGGTGGCGGTGCGGATGAGCGTCATCTTCAGCGAGTTCAACAACTCCAACAACTTCTCCATCGCCCCGCACTCCAACACGTAGTCGCGCAACTCGGTGCTGTCCCCGGCGACGTTACCAAAGGCCCAAATCGCCTGTTCCTTCACTTCCGCCAGATTTGAGTCCAACAAGTCGACAAACTTGGGCACGGCGCCGGCCTCGACCACCACCCGCGTCTGTTCCGACGTCCCCGAGGCGATGTTGGTCAACGCCCACGCCGCGTCCAACTGCAACATGTCGGGGTACTCCTTGCCCATGAACTCGACCAAGTAGGGGATGGCGCCCAGCTCGATGACGAGGTCGATGGGGGGGTTGTGTTCGCGGGACAAGATGCGGCGGAACTCGATGGTGGCGGCCAACTTCTGGTCAAAGTCCGCCAGCTGGAGCATCGACACCATCCGGGGCAATTCCTGGCGCAACTGGGCGTCCATCGCCGCCGGGTTCATCCCCTGCTGGCCGGTGGGCGCCTGGTTCCAGGTGGCGACGTCCTCCTCCTCGGAGTCGTTGCCGGCGTCGCGGTTGAAGTTACGGCGCTTCAGCAACATCTCGTCACGCTTCTGCTTGCGCAAGTCGACGGTGAGGTTCTCGCGGCGCCGGCGGAGCTCATCGTTGGTGAAGCGACCTTTGTTCTTAAAGTGTGTCCGCCGGTACTCGGGGACGTATCTCGAGGCGTCGTCGTCCATAGGGGATATCCGGTCTGGCACTAGCAGAGGTGAGAAGGAAAAAAAAAGAGCGTGCGAACAACCTTATATGAAGTCGATGGCGGGCGACAGTGAGCACAAGGCGCCCGGCTAATCGAGTGTACGGGGTCTAGCAACGTAAATTGAGTCTATTTAGAGTAAATGGTGTGTGAATTAACCTCAAACGATTGAGTTTGTTGGCAGTTTTGGCCCCTGGTTCGTCGGGAGTGGCGGTGATAGTGGCGGTGGGGGTAAATCTCAGATTGTGTGCAGGAAAACCAGCGACAACGCGGCGGGTGCCTCTACGGTGAAATGGCTGTGCTCCAAGGGCGACAGCAATTACCGGCGGGAGAGCAATTGTTGACGTTAAAGTTAAAAATGGTGGTGGATTTGATTCCGCTGGTTAAATGGAGATGAAAGAGCAAGTAGTTTACACTATTCAGGGGTGGGAAGTAGGAATCCAAGGGGGGATGAAATTTGCCTCTCTCGCAAGTGGCTAGTGGAACGGCTGGGTATTGCCAAAATAAGTGAGTGTTTCTTCGCTACGATGTGACGTCAATTTGAAAACCTGGTCACAACTTCAGAACGGTGTTATGCATCATGATAAGTATGACTCGAACCTTGGTGTGATCTTTTGTAAAAATTTGAATTATTGGCACTTATGTGTTGGTTTGACAAGTATGTAAGCGAGGACTCACCGGACTACTTTGCTTCGACAAAAACTCTGAATATATAAATAAGATATAAATGTTGAAATGTAAAGCATGATGATTCGATTTGGCATTTTTGTCTAGACTTAATTAGGGTAAGTGAATTCTCAACTCCATCCACTTTACCAGCAATGGTCACGTGATACATCTGTGACCATCAAGTCAAACAAAGTCAAATTTGTTGAGTTTTTGAGTGCTTGCAAAAATTGTTCTTGTTTATTGTAGATTAAGTTTTGATTATTTAAATCTTAGATACTTTTTCAGGTTGTTCCAGTTTTTGGTGGATGTTGCAGTCAGCTCCCCAGTGTGAGAACTTCCATCAAAAAGGTGACCCATCATTACTATCACCTTTAAGATGCCTAGACAGCCGATGGTAACTAATCGTAATAACTGTCTGTTACGGGTCGATCAGATATTGGAAACCGCCTATGATGAACGCCGCCGTGCAGAGGGCCGCAAAATGGTGTGTCAACCCTCCGACTACGATGATGGTCTGGGGACCTGGCTGCAACATGACAATCGCTTGAACATGAAACAAACCTTGGTGTAACAGCAAAAATTTTGGTATAACAGCAAGTTCATGGCCCATTAGTTGTAATTTTGGGGTCCATGGTATTCAGCAGTTGCGGGCCCCCATCATATAGTGGGGTATTTGCCTCGCCAGAAATCATTGAGCGTCGTCGTCGTCAAGCCATACCAACTGGATTTTGTTGATTGTGTTGTTGGCTGGTAGGGTGGTCTTCGTTAGAGGAGCGTCGAGTTAATCGACTAGTTGCTCAACTCATAAGTGAGAAGCTTCCAAGTTTTTGATGATGAAAACTAAGAGGAAATAGTCGCCCTTTTATACACCAAAATGAAGCGGGGAGCTCCCTGAATGCACACCGTCGACAATGAGACGGGGGATTAATAAATGCACGCCGTCGTCAATGAGACGACGGATACAATGACGAGCGCGTCCCCTCACCCATCGTCTACCACATTCCGCATGGGTAGAACGTTGTGGCCAACAAAAAACACCAGCCCTTTCAGAGAATTTCAAAGCTTTCTGGGTGATTCCATCAATGCCGATGGCTTTTGCCCGCCTTGCAAGTGTCAGTCAAACGATTGGCAATCAAGGGATGACCAACAATCGCGGGCGATGCCCTATTGTTGAAGAATTTCTTGGAAAATGAATTGTCCCGTTGACGAGACAATGCACGAAACAATTGTCTAATCTCCCACCTCGGAGATGCAAAGTACGCGTCCATCTGGTAACAAAGACTATTGAAGCTTTGGCTTCATGTTAAAACAATCGGTCCAGCAATTTAGGCAACCATTTGTGTTTCACTTTGTTGTTCACTTTTCAGGCTTAGTTCTTTTGAGTGTGTTGAACTTATCAATCGCACTCCATACTATCTCCCATATGTCACGTGACTCAGCCATTAATGGCCAGCTCGAATAAGCCGGTCCCTAATCACATAGTTCAATAAATAAAAAAGTAACTCCTTTCAAATAATCGAAGAGTATTGAATCAGACAGTAAATAAGTCGAACTGACCAATCGAATCAGGCTTTTACTTCAAAATCGTTGTTGTCTCCATCACTACTAAGGGGACGGCTTCGCACGAAAATCACCATGCTTCGAGGACTCCCGCTCCGGGGGCTTACCCGAACCCCACTTATCGCTCATCGCAGCCGTCACCTGGGGTCTTATAAACTGTCCGATGCTACGGTGGAAACTGATGACATCATCACCGAAAACAACCCGTGGTCGCCAACGTTGTACACCGACGTGGTGCGGTATAAGCCGCGAGGGCGATGGCTGCGGACCCAGGCTCTCCCCGATAACTACCGACTTTCGTACCAATCGCTTTATGAAGCTCCCGGTTCAAAGTACGTGTCGCTCTTGAGAAGACTCACGATCTCGTTCGCGGTGTTGGGAGCGTACGGGGCTAAACTCTTCTATGAGCTGGTACAGTTTGACGACATTTACGCCCTTTTCACGCTTGTGGGCACGATATCGCCCGCAGCATTTGTCCAGTATAAGACCAAAGACTACGTCACTCGGATATTCCGTCTCTACGATAAGGACAAGCCGCAGACGTTGGACAACTTAGTCAGCGACGAACGGCTCGTGATGGAGAAATTGCTGCCGATGGGGCTGAGAACGTACAACGAGGTACTCCAAGTGTCTGACAATACACTGCTTCAGTTCCAGAAGCCGCTGCACGGGTGGCTTGTGCCCTTAGCCACGTGGAAAGAAGTCGACCCCGAGACCAACCGCAAACGCGCCTATTACGTGGTTGACAACATTGGTGGCATCAAAATGGACCGCCTTTGGGGAATCGTCGAACACAACCTGGGCGTAAACCACGGGCGCTACATTGACCCTGCTACTAATGAGCGTTTACCAGATGATAAATTATAGGTAAATTTCACTGTATATAGCTAATCGGTCCCACAGAGACCACCACTGACTTTATCAATCACTAGATCTTTGATCTATTGACATTGGCAATGTTTTTCGTCTAGATCAGGGTAGATCTTAATCTAAGATATTACTGATTACCAAACGGTCCTGATTACAAAGCGGACCACGGGCTAGCGTGTCCCGAATGATACTTAATCGGAGTTTATCTGAACGTTCTTAAAAGGCTTTCGCCAGTGGTAACCCAGCTACAGGCCTTAGTCATGTAGAACATGACCGCTTTCAGTCACCTGAACCTTATCCGGATTGGGAAGCAGTAAGCGGCTAGCGGTGTGCCCCAATTTATTAGAGAAAAACCGTTTTAATTAATTATGCGCCGTGAGCCCCCCGCGGTCGGGGGCCTAGCCAAAATCGCCGTGCGGCAGCGGCGTCAAAGATCCCCCTACACCCACATACGACACCACACCCACCCCTCCAATGGGACTTTTCGGCAGCTCCAAGAAGGCGAAGCAAGCCAGTGATGCCACCAGCGACGCCTCAGTTTCTCGTGGGACCAGTCGGCTGAGACTGGCGCTGAGGGAACGCCCTCTGTCTTCCTCCTCTCGAACGGGATCGACCGCCACCACCGCGGAACTGTCCTCAAACGATGATGGCCGAGGTCGGAGTCGTCCTAAGGTTACGGTGACCAGTCACGCTACCGAAGATGCTGAGTTAGCTCCTGGTGAAGGCGAAGAAGGCGACGAAACGTCAGAGGCTCGCAAGGCCCAGTTGCGTAAATTGGATGAGAAGGCGCCTGATGTACTCGGAGCAGATGCCGTCGACGACGACGAAACCAAGGCTAATACTAAGAAAAACGCCATGCTCTTCCACTTCTCCGACGAGCTGATCGATGGCTATCGCCGGGAACACACTGCTTCCGATTTATTGGGGAGACTATACTATGACGATTACGATACCGAAAACCCGCAGCTGCTCCTGGGGACAGCCACACCGTTATTGACACCACAGGTGACGGGGGAATCGACTAGTAACTCGACACTGAGGCTGAGCTCAACACGACCATCGCTTAACCGGCTCTCGTCGTTTGAGCGCGGTATCTCATTTGATACTAGCGACAACAATCTGCGCAAGACGATGACCTATAAAGTGAAACACCCTCAGTTCAAGTTTCGCCGCAATAATAAGACCTACTTGGCTGGTTTCAATAATCTGATTGAGTCGTTGAAGGCCATTGAGTGGTTATTTGACGAAATGATCGTCCACGGCGACACAATCGTTGTCCTCTCAGTGTTAGATGAAAAGCGATACTCGACCATCGACCGCAATACCGCCATGGCGGCGCTTTCGAAGATTGAGAACCTAAACGAAGTCCACCGCAAGAAAGTTAAACTCATATTTGAGGTGGCGATCGGTAAACCGCAAAAGCTTTTGAAAAACGCTATTAACGAGTACGACCCTCAGATGATGATTATCGGTACTCGCCATTACGATCGCAAGATGGCTAAGCCGCTTTTCGCTAAAGAACTGTTCCTGAAGCATTTCTTGGAGTGTGCTCTTGTCCCTGTGATCCTCGTCAAACCCACTTATCACTACGTCGAAGAATTACCTAAACCTATCGATGGCCACCAGTACTTTGAGAACTGGCTCCGCAGTATCGATGTCGCCGGCTCCTACGATAAGAAGCGCAAAAAGGGGATGTTCAGTCCCCTGGCGTCGCGAGGCAACTCCTACACCAACCTCTCCCAGCTTGTGCCTGACCGAGGTCCTACTCTTTCGCGAGGCAACTCAGGCACTGCTCTTTCACGAGGTAACTCATCACCAGGTCTCGATGTGCTTGTGGCCGAACGGTTAGCGGCTACTGAACGTGGCCGTCCGCGAGACACTGTGCATCGAGAGCGTGGCCGCTCACCAGCTCCGCCGCTGGGGGGACAAGGGGCACTTCTGCCGCCGCTGCGATCGCGGTCTCGTCTGAGAAACCGATTGCTGGCTCTCTTTAGCATCGGCGATAAGTAATACTTCTGAAAGTGAAGAAAAGCTGGTGCTGGACGTTTCATTTCAATTCTCACCCCCACGATTTCCTTAATGTTGCCAGCCTCATGGTTGCTGATTAGACCTTTTTATAGCTGTTATGAGGCAGTGCCAATCTATAATGAAGTAGACGAAAGTCATCGCGTTGACATGGCAACAATACGTTATATCTTCTTTTAAATGGCAAACTAAGTTAAGCCACCACTCAAAACTGTCAAACGTGGCGGGTGATTTAATTTTGAGCCCTTCATACATTCTCTCTCTCACCATGGTGCAAGCTTCAAGGTGTGAATAGTCCTTTGAAACAATCCCGAATGAAAACTCTAAACTGAATGTCATTGGCACATCAATGAACTACTTAATTTCCAATCATTTGTATATGCTATTCGTATGTCATGAGCTTAATGGCATCGCCTCGGGCTGCCCCCCTGCTGTGCTCACATTCCATGTCCGAGTGCAAAGCCACGCCAAAGGGGGTAAAATGTTTATAAATAAACGAACGCTAATTTCGAGAGGAAATCCTTTTTCTCGGGTGAACGATGGTTGGCAGCAACCAGGATGTTAGTGCCGTACTGGTGGCATATCGCAGCCTCCAAGTTATCCTCACTGGTGTCGTTTTCGGGTTTGGCATTTACGAGGTGGTCCAACACCGTCGCCAGACTTTTGATGGTAGCGACAGCTATGGACGAGCAGTGGATACAGTGGTGGTGCTGTGTCTTGGGTTATTACAGCTACTAAACTGCTTGATTATCACTACTACTATTGCCTCGTTGTGGGCTCGTCCTATTATTACCATGATTTTCGACTTTGCCTTCATCATTTTATGGGGGTGGCGAGGGGCGGTGGATACCTTTTTCAGCAATGACGTGTGCCATAATGGCTCTGCAAATGGTATACCTCAGCTTATAGTTGAAAATCTGTGTACGATAGGCCAGATCTGTGGCTGGATCGAAGTGGTGATGGCTATTCTTTACTTGCTAGGGTTTTTCATTCTGGTGTGGAAATGTTTCACGCCAGTGGTTATGGCGTACGGCTGGCGGGGCCTCTTCAGGAAACAGCCATACCATATCGGAGCACTAGCAGTAAAAGTACCACTCCCTAATTTTCGTAATTCGGAAATTACTCTCGGCAACCTCGAGCAACCCCTGCCAAATTCGCAGTTCCTGCCTAATAAGCTGAACGTATCGATATATAGTACTGAAGTGGCGGTGCCCCTACGCGCCGCACTATGACGCGAGAACTCTGCGGTGATCGGTGATCTGTACAGACTCTGCCGCGCGCTCGCGCTACCAAAATAAATACACCGTTACGCGTACACTGTACAGTTTGACAGAACCCTGGCATGGTGTCACCTGAGTTTGCCAACTGGCGACGACTGGGGCTGGTAAATGACAAATCACCGTCTCCGCCATCACGACTGCGTCTGGCCACGCCGAAATTGACATTATCTACCCAAACCAGAGGCCACCGCATTGCCAAACCCCAACCAAAGAAGCTGTGGATCTCCCGCATCGTCAGCTGGGGCTCCGACGCTGGCGCCTCTCTGAAACAGAATAATCATGATGATGTCGACAATATCATCGCTAGAGTGGAACAGCGGCGGGACCGGCTGTACTCTCAGGGGGGCGATAATGGCCGCCATGATCTGGGGAACTTGAGGGTCACTCACAGCCAACCTGGAGCTTGGGACAATAACCAAAACTTGACAGGCGATACTAACCGGGCGGAATTGACTGACGCTCATCGGGAAATTGAACGCCTTCGCCAGTACATGGAAGTTCTCGAACAACAGGCCCAGGAGGCGGTCCAGCTCCGCCAGGACGTGATCCGGTACCGTCAGGCGGCGCAGGAAGCCGCTGCTGACCGCGACGACCTTGAGTATGAGCTTCTTGAGCTTAAGAAAAGCATCAGCAAACAGACATTGCTGGAAGACGACCGCCTTCGCTACCAACGGGCTTTGGAAGATACACTCGATGAGGAACGGCGTCAATGGGAACGGGAACGGGCTCAGGAACGCATCGAATGGCAACAGGACCTCCAGGACCGGATCGATAAGGCAGTTGATGAAGTCAGCCGAAGACTCCAGATCCGCCACCAACAGGAGCTTGAAGTAGCGGTTAACGAGGAAACTTTTCGTGTCGAACAGCAGTATGCTGCTAAGCTTGAACAGATGCGGCGAGATGAGGACGATCTCGCAGATGTCCAACGGTTAGTCAACCACAAGCAGTTGGAGCTTACCCGGCTTTCGACGGACACGGCTCAGCAGCGACTGCTCCTTCAACACCAAGCGCAACAAATTGACGAGGAAAAGCGCCAGCTTCAAGAGCTCAGGGACGAGACCAACAAACAGTCGCAGCGGTTACAAGATATGGTCGCCAAAGTGGAAACCACTAGCCGCGAATTAAACAGAATGACGCTGGATGTGGCCAGTGTCTCCACAGTAATGACGGCGATGATCCGTTGGGGGCTTGCCGTGTTGGATGAATCGTATAATCTCGACGATATCGTTGCTCGCATCAACCGGTTGATGGAACGTGGTGTGGTGTTGGAGCCATTGTCGCCTCTGGACCAACGGACGATTGCTGCCATGAGCCAAAGCCAATTGGACCAGGAGTACCGCTATTTAATTGGTGAAGAGATTCCTGGGTGGGGTTTCACTTACGACCGGGACCCTACTCGCCAGGGGCCTCGCCAACACTTACTCAACTCCTACGTTTACCTTCAAGCAGTGGTGGAGAGACTCCGCACGATATTGTTGGAACTGCTTCGCCAGGCATCGGCGATGCCTGCCAAAGAATTTGCCCAGGTGGTAAAGCTTTGGGAGAGCGAGCGCTTCGAATTGATGACGTGCCGTCGCGTGCTGAAGTGGGGGTCGCTGCCCCTCCGACCCCACCAGAGATGAACATTTTATTATAAGTGTGCATGACGTAATTTAATTAATGAAATATCGTAATCTTCGTTTATTTTGGCTAGATAAACCAATCAGTGGCTTTTTGCCGGTTATCACTAGTGCCCTGGGCGAGCCGGTCCCCGACGTAGATGGTCGATTTCAGATTTAAAACAAGCTGGAGGAGGTTGTCGTCCAGCACTACTTGCATTAGAAGCGCTTTTACAGGTTGGCGAGGTACGGAGTCAATCAATTGGAGTTGTTTTTCACCTTCAGAGAGCGGGGGTTCGATCGATTGGAGCTGTTTGCCCACATCACCAAACGTGTGTGGGGTGAAAAGGTCAGGGAGAATATGCTTGATCAATTGCTGCTCGAGCTCAACGAACTGGTAGAAGCGACACTCTTGAAGTAACGCTGCTCTTTTTAAGTCATCGGTTACCACAAAGAAATTACCCCGTAAACACTCTAACAATTCGTAGAATAGTTGAGCCAGCCGGTGCACGATACAGTGCGGGGCGGGGCGTACCAATTGGCTTTGCTCGATCACGGGGAACGTGTGTTGCAATTGCTGGTCGTAGTGAACGGTGAAATAGTTGGGCAGGTTACCAGGACCTAATAAATCTCTGGGAATCTTAAACAGAGTGCCGCCAATGACACAATGGATGTCCAACTTGGATAGTATATTTTGTAGACGCGCGAGGCCATAATAAAATGAGTCCAGCCACAAATTCATCATCTCGTAAGCGTCATGCACCTGGACGCGGTAACCTTGCAAATGGTTGTAGATCAACTCAAATAGCTTTGGGTCCAGGTCCAAAAATAACGTGGCTTCGGCACCATGGATGGCAAACCATTGAGTGAAATATGACGGCGCGTCCAGCAAGAGCAGAAGCCCTGATATGGGGAACAGCTTGTAGCCGACTTGGATCTGGTAGATCGTGTCGTTCTGGAGAACGGGAGGCTCGGAGGGTAGGATATCGGTGATTATGGTTAGAGTGAATATACTCAAATTGATGGAGAGTTTGGGGGAGTTTTATACTGCTCAATGGCGGTGGGCGGGTCACTCGACGTCGATGACCAAGATACGCCGTGCGCTGCACCAAGATGTAGATAATCTTGCACTGACGAGCGTTCCATGCGTTAGCATGCGTTGGGCGGGCGGACAAACTGTGGCGGGAGCTTGTGGCAACCGCCCCGGATTAGGAAAGAGGCGTCGGTAACTATCCGATTTTCGGGGGGGCTGCGACGAGAAATTAGTAAGAGCAGGCGACAGGAGTGATGCCCCACGCTGAAGCCCACTTGTGGAGGCGGCGGGACGTTGCACCACGTGGTTACATCGGAGGGGAAACTGGGCTTCGGAGAAACTTTTCACTGTCGCCTAGGGGTTTAGGCATGCGCTGATGGCGTAAGGTGGGTGGTGTTGGTGTACCTCATTTTCGTGGGATAGGGCGGCTGGATACGTAAATCGTGACACAAGATGGTACCAAGAGATTTTCGCCGAGGGAATACGGGTGGTTAGTCTTGGGTGGCACGTGCTATGTGATCTTCGAGTCCCCAGTGTGTGTCCCCATTGGTCCGATGACTAAATGCGCTAGTGTTTTGTGGCTTTTGCCGGTGGAATCTTCCGCTGCAAGTGAAGCACGCAGCTTGGCATTCTGGAACAACCTGGAGAAGCCCGCTCCTCGGCTTAGACGTACTAAAAGCCATTGTCATATGGGATGTTTCAATTGAGAGGTCAGAGGGGGTCAATGGCAACCATCGACCAGTGATCTACCAAAGTGGCTAGGGAGCTACTCGCGCTCGCACTTGGTGCGTTCGCTTGGTGGTTAGCGACGACGCACGGAAAATCAGTGACGGTGACCAAGATGAAATAGACCCCACTTGCATCTGGCCAGAACCCGCACTTCGGCCAAAATTAGCATCGCCGTGCGCCTCGGAATTTCCCATATGATCCGTGGATAACCCCGTGCTATTGTTGGCGGCTTTAGCTCGAGAGCGCTTAGTGCGAACGGTGCGACTGTGCGCGACGAGTGAAAAAAACTTAGTCCTCGCGAAGACGCTCTCAGTATCGGCCATGTTGAGACAATCGTTGCGGACGATGGCCACCGAGGCGGCGCTGGTGTTCCACACGGCCACCCCGCCCAAGTACACGTTGGCGCTGCTCCGGAGCTTCCCGTCGCTCGAGCCCCACACCTTCATCCCCCTCCCGGCGCTGTTCTTCACGGCGCCGTTGCGCCGGGACTTCCTCTGGCAGGCGGTGGTGTACGAAGCCGACAAGGCCCGGGTGGGGCTGGGCTACGTCCCCACTAAGGGCGACAAGCCCTTCTCCAACCGCAAGTTGTACAACCAAAAGGGTACCGGTAAGGCGCGTGTGGGTGACGCCAACTCGCCCACCCGTGACAACGGCCTCAAGGCGCACGGGATCAAGGCGCCCCACGACTGGCTGACCCAGTTGCCGGCGAAGATCTACTCCAAGGCGTTCCAGCACGCGCTCGCCGAACAGTACAAACAGGGCAAGTTATACGTTATTGGCGCCGACGGCAACGAGTTCGACTCGGCGCAGTGCGAGTTTGCCTACGACCACCCCGCCACTGCTCGCCAGTTTGTTGAGGCGCACGGGCTCGAGAAGTTGAGCCTTTTGTTTATCACCGACGGTGTGCGCCCGAACTTGTTGAACGCTACCGAGGCGTTGGGCAAGAAGGCCGACGTTCTCGTCAAGGAGGCGGTCGAGGTCCGCGACATCTTGCGGGCGAACCGGGTGTACATTGAGTTGCCGGCGTTGCAATGGTTTATTGGTAAGCACTCCCACGAATGAACACGACATGTATATAGCATATAATTAAGGTATAGAATAAGATTCATTAGGAGCCCCACTGAGTCTGCTTTGGGGTCGTCAAGCATTTTAGCTTATCGGTATTAGTCAGGCTTATTTTGATGGTGATATTCGAAATTCAGGCTCAATCGACTGGTTTTTGACGTTCACGATAACGAGTTCAATGCTAGAGCACTAAATACTAGTGATATGAAAGAATGAAAGGAATCATAATACTTTTAATTGAGATTGTCGACAATGTTGTAGCATTTACCTGGTGAAAGAATATCTTGAGACAATGTCAACATGTGAACACTCAATGCTACGCGATCACGTTAGATCTCATGTTCGTTTGGTGGGGTACAGTGAGGATGCGAATGGGTGCGAATAATACGAAGGGATGAAATTAAGGAGAGGGTCGGGGAAGAGAACCGTAACCACTACGATGACAACAATACATGTTAAGCAGTTATTTAGTTAGGGGAGGCGCCAGATGAAGTCCCTCAAGTTTAACTCGAAATCCCGATTGGGTTCGCACTTTAGTCACGTGTCATTAGGGTTACACGCCCTAATGCCCCAGTGCGCGCCAGGAAAACTTTTCAATATGGCCCGAAGGAATTTCACGCCAACTGACCCAACATGCCTTTAGTCGTCCAAGAACAAGGTTCGTTCCAACACATCTTGCGTTTGTTGAACACCAACATCGATGGGAGAATCAAGATCATGTACGCCTTGACCAAGATCAGAGGTGTCGGCAGAAGATACGCCAACTTGGTGTGCAAGAAGGCCGACGTCGACCTTGCCAAGAGAGCCGGTGAATTGACCCAAGAAGAATTGGAAAGAATCGTCACCATCATGCAAAACCCCACCAACTACAAGATCCCCGCCTGGTTCTTGAACAGACAAAAGGACCAAACCGACGGCAAGGACTACCACGTCCTCGCCAACAACTTGGAATCGAAGTTGAGAGACGACATCGAAAGACTCAAGAAGATCAGAGCCCACAGAGGTATCAGACACTTCTGGGGTCTCAAGGTCAGAGGTCAACACACCAAGACCACCTCGAGAGGTCTTTAAGTGCTTTGTCATGTATTTTAATAATAAACAGGAAGGAAAAGTTTCACCACGTTGTAGCGTTTCATTTCTGAAACAAAACATATAAGAATACATTTTATGATAGGAATAGACTTACAAATTCATTTCATGCTGATGACTGGATGTGTCTGTTGAGTTTTGCATTGGTCGTAACGTCGTATATGATGGTTGGTGCCGCGTTATTGATGCCTCGAGCGTTTACGGCGGTCGTCGGGCTGGCGCTGGCGACGCACAAACTGGGCCAACTCGTCGAGCTCGCGGTCAGCGGCTTCGCGCTCGCGTTGAGCTTGCTGCTGAGCTTTAAGACTATTTTCCGCTAATCGTTGGCGAGCACTGGTGTCAGCATCGTCGAGAGCCCGGTTAAGAGCACCGAACCCTTCAACGTTAACACTAGTGTCGGCACTAGCCAACATTTGCGTGCGGTGTTCAAGGGAAATATTAAACCCAAGATTATTCTTCCAATTAGACACCACCAGCGGGATCTGCCATTGTTGGCGTTCCTCGGGAGTAAGAGTTTCGTCAGTAGTGGGTTTAAGTAATGGCGGCGGCGGTGGCGGCGGCGCATGACGGTTTTTGGCGAGTTTAAACTGCGGTGGAAGTAACGGGTCTACCTTATACTCCAGCACTTGTACTTCATGACCAGCAATCTTCATCGTCGTAGGCTTATCAGATTTGGTAGACGTGGTAGGGTTTGAAGTCTTGGCCAATATTGCAGCAATGATGTTTCTGGTATCGTCAACGGTCGCTTTGACGTCAGGGTCATCGCGACTAGGGCGAGGGAAGTGGTGAGGCATGCGAGGATAGCGGGTCTTGAGCGGCACGGTATCATCGTAGCGAGTATGAGCTGTTTGGGCTCCTCCCTGGGCTCGATTGATAATTGTCGTAGTGACGTCGACTTCTCCCAGCGGCGCTACCACGACCTCACCCACCAGCGCTGATGTCACTATCGAGGATTGAGGCTCGGCGATTGGTAGTAGAGCCGTGCTTGTACTGCCACTGCTGCTTCCGGCATCGGCAAAGGCAAACGTGGCCCGGTGGCTGCCGCGGGGAGCGGGGAGACTGCGGAACATGGCTTTTCAGTGACGGCCTCAGGGCGGAGGGCGCTCGACCATGCTAGAGAGCAATTGTCCCAAGAATTCGCTGGGCTATGTGCAGGCCAAAATTCAAGTGGCCATCTAGACTCGAAATTTAGGGGATGGGTCCACTGTGGCGCTTGGTACCACCGATAGATTAAGCTTCGATTACTAATGGCCCTGGCAGCAACGCTGCCCCTATGTGGGCTTAATAATGGCGCCATGAAAGATACGGGGCGCTGCAGGCTTCGGTCGCGGCAACGGAACCCTGGGGGCGCACACCCCTGGGGTGTGTCCTATATGGGGGTTACGCATAAATTAATAAATTAGTAAAACGGTAAGGTTGCTAATTATATATAATTGAGTCGATCCCCAGTGGTTTGGTCGTTATCGTACTACTCAATTGACCATGGCTCCCAAAGTTTGCGTTCTCTACTACTCGATGTACGGCCACCTCAACAAGTTGGCCGAGGCCGTCGCCGCCGGGGTGCGGGCCGCTGGCGGCACCGCCGACATCTACCAGGTCCCCGAAACGTTGCTGGACCATGTGTTGGAGTTGATGCACGCTCCTCCCAAGGCCAAACACCCCGTCGCCTCGAAGGAAGTGCTCTTGGAGTACGACGCGTTTTTGTTCGGTGTCCCCACCAGATTCGGTAACTTCCCCGGCCAGTGGAAGGCGTTCTGGGACCAGACCGGCGGCTACTGGGCCCAAGGTAAGTTGTTCGGCAAGTTTGCTGGTGTGTTTGTCTCCACGGGTACCCCCGGTGGTGGCCAGGAAGTCACCGTCGTCAACACGTTGTCGACGTTGGCGCACCACGGGATCGTCTACGTGCCCCTCGGGTACAAGAACGCCGGCAAGTACCTTACCTCGTTTGAAGAAGTCCACGGGGGTTCGCCCTGGGGGTCGGGTACCTTTGGCGGTGCTGACAACCAGAGACAGGTCACCGAGTTGGAAAAGAACTTGGCGTCGCTTCACGGGCAACAGTTCTATGAACAAGTGAGCTCTTACTTGAAGTAAATTTAGCGCTATGTACGCAGACAATTAACCGTCAGACATTATGTGGTTGTAGTATTGGATCATACTTTATTCACATCATTTAGCCTAGTTTAGTAAATTTGCGTCATTGTGCGTGGGTGAAGTCAATGAGGCAGTTCTCCTCATAAATCTGTCTGAGTCTCGTACATGGCTCCCTTGGGCTTGATTCGGCTGGACTTGGCAATTGACACCGGCATTGGCCAGGTCTAATGGTTAATTGTGAGAACTACCTTCCGTACTACAGCTTGATTTTGTAACTGAAATTCACAAGGCCAATGATGGCGACTACAGGGTAAATTCAGGTACGTATAGGGGTCGGTGTCACAAAAGCCACCTGGAAGTTCCGGTGTAACTTTCAATTACAACAGTACTAACTTTCGATGAGAATTTGATCGGTATCTGTCTGTCACATCAAGCACATTTTTCACTAATTGGGCTCACGAGATGTGGCGCACTAAATTTAGTAAAAAAGAAAAATTGGCTTGGCACGTACTTCCCAATCTAAACACCCTCCCCAAACCCCATAGACGCGCAGTCGCCCTTGGCCCACGACGCCGCCGCTTATGTCTCGATTAGTCCGTGGCGCCTGGTGGTTGCCGGGCCAACCGAGCCGCGCTGCACCAAAAGCTTACACGTTACCGGTGCCCGCGTGTCCCTAAAAGAGCTTAATTGCTGGCGACGCATCCACTAGCCGGGCGCATGCTGCGCGACGTGTCATTTCTCGTGCAGAGAACGTAGGTATCAATAGTCGACACGCAACCCTTTGTTTACCTTTGGCCCTGCACGATGGTTGGCGATGTCGGCAAACTGTTTATACGAAACAGAACCGCGTATCGACCGATTCAAACGTCGACGCCAATCCTGTGATTCAGTTGAATCTTCTCAATGGAAATTACCCCTTTTATTCGCAATAACAATCAAATTCAACTCTTGTTTAATGGCATAATTGTACAATCCTTCAGTTGTTAGTGGTTCTATTTATATCCTAGATTGATCGTGCTATTGTTATAATCACTACTAAATGCTTGTCTCAGTGTCCCTTTATTTCCGTTCCTAAATGCTCGTTAAAAATCATTACTCATAACAGTGTCCCATAAAATCGAAGGTTTCAGTCAGTGACGTCACTTACTTCCACTGGCCTTCCTTCAACTTAAGCAAGTGTTCCACGCACTGGTTGTTGTCGCTCGTCTTCGGCGCCTCGGCGGCGTCGGCGAGCCGCTGCTGCACCGTTTGCGGCAGCTTGTGCGACGCCAACTTGAACGTCATGGTGGCGCCGGCGTCCAGGTTCAAGAGCGGCGGCTGCTTTTTGCGCGTCTCCAGCAACACGAGCTTGGGCGGGTGGTGCTGGATCATCAGGTCGTCAAGCAGGGTATTCAGGTCGTCGTAGTCCAGGGTGGTGGTGGGGGCAGGAATGGGGATCAGCGCCGCGCGTTGCTTGATGAGCGGCAGCGTCGTCGC
>NW_022995054.1:77768-121604 GCF_008704595.1 Diutina rugosa
GTGGGCGCGGGGCATCATCACCGGCTTGGTGGGGGTCAGCAGCACCAACGGCATCGGCATCATCGCCATCGGGTGGTGAGGCGGCGGCGCCGGGTACATCATCGGCGCCATCACCATCGCCGGCGGCGGCGGCGGCACCATCATCACCGCGGGGGTCGGCGGCAATTCAGTAACTTCGCGCTCTTGGTTCAGGTGCTTGCGCAACAGCTGGCGCTTGTTCTGGAACCAGATCTGCACCGCCTTCTCCGTCATCAGCACCTTCGCGGCGATCTCCTGGCGGCGCTGCTTGTTCGGGGTCAGCCCCAACTCAAACTCTTTGTTTAAAATCAGCAACTCGTTGGGCAGGGTGCGCCGGCGCTTGCGCCGGGCGAGGGGGGCGTTGTCGATGCTGGGCTCCTGCGTGGGGTAGGTGGCGGGGGAGTGGGAGATGAATGCCCACGCCTTGTCCAGGGGCGGCGGCAGGCGCTTCAGCTGGGTAGGCGGCAGCGCCTTGGCGGAAGTGGGCGTGCTGGTGGCGTTGCTGGAAAGGCCACTGTCGGTGGCGCTAGTGCTGACACTGGAGGCAGTGCTGGCGATGCTGGAAGTGCTAGTCGACGGCGCCGGCGCCATGGCGACCGCAGCGCCAGCGTCGCGCGGCGCTCTAAGCTGGTAGCTGGCAAACTGGTCGATGGGGGGAAGCTTGGGGGTCGCCAGCAGGTGGATGAGCAGCGAGAGCGGCGGCAACAGCGGCGCCGGGGCACAGGGGGTTGTCGGTGGCAACAGCGGTCTCTTCGGTGTGTGGACAAACATGGCTTGGGGTACCAGGCGCCTCTGGCTCGGGAGCATGAAATATATATGACTTTTGCAGATCGCCCGACGCACCTAATTACCGTGGTGACGGGCGCCCAATACGGGTGTACAGGGCCCTGCGGTGGCGGGCGACCGTGTTTGTTTGTATTTACTGAGCAGCGGGGCGCGCGACGCGCGAGAATGTTTTGCAGGGGGGAGGGACCAGGGGGAGAGGTGTAGTCAGTGGTAGCGCCTATAGCGCTATATGCTAGTGGGGTAGCCATGCTGGCGGTGGTATCAATCAATTTGGATCACTGTCAGATCACCTATAGCGGTAGGTGTCGTGTGGTAACTAGGTACCTCCCTGCTAAGGTATCCCTTAGGTGACGCGCCTTATTTGGCGTGTTGCAGTGCGCAGCCCTGGCGCTGTGATTAATCGACGCACCCGCGACACAACAGGAAGAGTACGCCCTGTGCCGCCCGACGCGCGCAGCAAATATACGCTTTTACTATGGACCCCCAGCGCTCGATGACGCTGGCCAGGAACCAGCCCTACCGTTATGCCCCCCACTACTCGCGATTCGGCCTTACGTGATCTCGGTGCCCGCGCTAATAACCTGTTTACCAACATCAGGCGACTCCGTCCTTATTCTTACATCAATAGTCCTTTAAAATGGCTGTCGCCCCGTAAACCGTTGGAGCTGCCCCTGGACCCTGAGTGGTACCACCCGACTGTCGTCCATTATCCATTCCTGGACATATAGGGTGCGGGCTGGTGAATATGTCGAAGACGCAGCCCGCACCCACTAAACGTGCAATTTGTTTCCGGGTGCAGGGCGATTGTGCAGGCGATTGTGTGCGACCGCGGGGTCGGGTACCTCCCTCGAAAATCCACGCGACCGCGTTGGCATTTGGGAGAAAAAGCGTGCGACCGTGCCAGCGTGCCAGCGTGAATAGCGTGCGAGCGTGAAAGCGTGTTTTCCTGCTTTGCGACACGCTTCGGGTGCAGAATTGTGGTCAATGTGGCGTTTGTCGCTTTCAGCTATCCAAAGTGAGACACCTGGATGGGTGCATCGAGGCTTTGGTTAGCCACTAACAGACCACAGGTGGTGGGGTGCTGTTCCGCCGCTTCCTATTGGTGTGACCCCCACAAAAGTTGGCACCCAACCGCTCGTATCGTGATGCCATTAATCAGACACTTTTCCAGAATAAGGTTAGTAACTAAAGCACTCAATTAGTGCCAGAAAAGAATCCAATTATCAGACTTTTATGACGAATTGTATCTATTTCTCTGCTGCTTTGCTTCACTATGGGTTTTCTCATCTAGTTAACCTAGTAATTAAACTCGGTGCGCACATCACGTGACTCTCCGCAAACCAAGGACTCCGACCAAGGCTGACCGTCTTCTCTACCTCTCATACACTACCACCACCCCATTACCACCATTCGCTGCTGTGCTACTTGCCAATGCTGACTTTAACTCGCTTGGGAGCCCTCTTGGGGGCCCTAGCATTGGCGCTCGTGCTCTACCAACGGCACTGGCACCACCCAGTGCCGCCATGGGACCTCCATCAGCTTCCCGCTAACCCCGAAGCTGAGAACGACTTGAAACGCCTTGGCCTCACGCCGAAGCCACTGGTGAAAATCATCGACGACCAGGGCAACCAACGTGTTATCCATGGCCGCTTTCTCCACATCACCGATTTCCATCCCGATATCTACTATAAGGAAGGCCTGCTGATTCTGAACATGTGCCACAGCGGCAAAGGCAGTGATGGCGACAGGGCGCTGAAGTACGGCGACGCTGTGGTTGGCTGCGACGCCCCGTTAGCATTATTTAACGAAACCGTCCAGTACATCAAGGAAAACTTTAAGGATAAAATCGATTTCATCGTGTGGACGGGGGATAACATCCGCCACGATAACGACCGTGATTTCCCTCGTTCCGAGGCCGCCATCTTCCAGCTGAACGAAATGGTGTCCAACGTCCTCTTCGACGCTTTCAAGCTGGATAAGCTGTCGCTGCGAGCGCTCGACGTCGATTTGGTGCCCAGTTTGGGTAACAACGACGTCTACCCGCACAACTTGTTTGCCACTGGTCCCACGCTTCAAATCAGAGAGCTCTACCGGGTGTGGAAGGACTATATCCCCCACGTGCAATTGCACACGTTCGCTCAGGGGGCATACTTCTTCAAGGAGATTATCCCCAACCAGTTGGCAGTGCTCTCCATCAATACCTTATACTTGTTTGACCTGAACCCGCTTACTGACGACTGTGACAGCCCCAAAGACCCTGGCTATAAGGTGTTTGAGTGGCTTGGCTACGTGTTGAAGGAGATGCGGGCACGCAAGATGAAGGTGTGGTTATCGGGCCACGTCCCTCCCAATGAGAAGAACTACGACGTCACCTGTTTGAGAAAGTACGTGGTGTGGACTCACGAGTACCGTGACGTCATCATCGGCGGGCTTTATGGCCACATGAATATGGACCACTTTTATCCGTATGACTCCGTTAAGGCCTACAAGCTGATTGACGAGGATTTTGGTAAGCGTGACATTGCCAGCTTTGTCATTGACGATGCCTCTGACTCCGACTCCGACTCTGACGATGAATTTGACATTTTCGATGTCCACAATGATACCGAGCCTTACGGTGCCACCAACTACTGGAAGGTGTTCAACGAAGAGTACGACAACGAGTGGTTCCGTATTAAAGGAGGTGTGCCTTACAATAAGGTCAACTATATGGAGCTGGTCCGTGAAGACGTTTATGCCGATGTTAAGAAAAAGAAGAAGTCGGGTAAGCATGGCGAGCGGTACCTGGTGGCGCAAGTGGGCACGCTGATTGTGCCGACATTCAACCCTGGCTTCAGAGTCTACGAGTATAACATCCTGACGTTGCATGAGCAGGATGTGAAATTTGTCAGCTGGGACGAGTTCTTCGCTGGTGTCAATAAAGAAGTGTTTGGCCAAGATCAGGTCGTCGATTTCGGTAAAAAGAAGAAGAAGATTGACAGAGATGACAAGACGTTCCCTCCGAAAATGCCGAAGAAGGCTCAGTTGGGTCCTGCTTATACTCCTCAGTTGTTCACTCCCGAGCGCTATGTCCAATACTACCTTGACTTGGCTAGCGTCAACAACGGTAAGAAGAAGTTCGCCTACGAAATCGAGTATGCCTCGGAAGACGTCGGCTTAAAGACGTTGTTAGTTGACGAGTGGCTCAAATACGCTCGTAAACTCGGTGCTCCTGTCAATGCTGATGATGCTGACACTGATACTGTGGATACTAAAGGCAAGAAAAAGAAGGGTAAGAAAAAGAAGAAGGGGAAGAAGAAGAAGGGTAAGTTTGACGAAGAGAAGAAGATGTGGGAGGACTACCTCAAACACTCGTTTGCGCTGTGTGATTACGAAAACATGGGCTACGGTTAGACCCGTGGATATGACTTATGAAGACATCCTCAAATAAACAATTACTCGTATTAATGAAATTCATCATCCTTATCTTCTCTTCAGAAACATCACTGCTGCAATTTTCACTGCTGTTAGCGTATACTGTCAGGGGCCTGCGCACTAGCATTAAATCAAAAAGACAATTTAAGATGCTACAACACAATAACCGATCAACGAATGAATGAATGGGGGGGTTTGTGGGACTACGAAAACACCAATACTATATTTTTCAAATAGCTTTAATCTGGTACACCAGTTTAATGTGTGTTAACCTGTAATTGTAGTCACGTGCCTTAGGGTTACCGGCCCTCGCGGTCTAGCGAACGAAAAATCTTTTTCGCGCTGCCCGCCTGGTCTTCACCAACTGGTTTCCATTAAAAAGCCTCTTGTCAACAAGTCAAAATGGGTGGTACTAGAGAAAAGAAGGTTCAATACTTCGCCAAGCTCAGAGAATTGCTTGAATCGCACAAGTCGATCTTCGTCGTCGGTGTCGACAATGTCTCGTCGCAACAAATGCACGAAGTGAGAAAGTCTCTCAGAGGCCAAGCCACCGTGTTGATGGGTAAGAACACCATGGTGAGAAGAGCCTTGAGAGAATTCGTCGCCGACATGCCCGAATTCGAAAAGTTGATGCCCTTCATCAGAGGTAACGTCGGTTTCGTCTTCACCAACGGTGACCTTTCCACCATCAGAGACGCCATCACCTCGAACGTCGTTGCCGCTCCCGCCAGAGCTGGTGCCGTCGCCCCCAAGGACGTGTGGGTGCCTGCCGGTAACACTGGTATGGAACCCGGTAAGACCTCGTTCTTCCAAGCTTTGGGTGTCCCCACCAAGATTGCCAGAGGTACCATTGAAATTGTCTCTGACGTCAAGGTCGTCGAAAAGGACGGCAAGGTTGGTCCTTCGGAAGCCACTTTGTTGAACATGTTGAACATCTCGCCCTTCACCTACGGTTTGACTGTTGAACAAGTCTACGACCAAGGCCAAGTCTTCCCTCCCTCGATCTTGGACATCACCGACGACGAGTTGGTTGGCCACTTCGTCTCGGCCATCAACACCATCGCCTCGATCTCGTTGGCCCTTGGCTACCCCACCTTGCCCTCGGTTGGTCACTCGATCATTAACCACTACAAGGACTTGTTGGCCGTCTCGATCGCCACCGACTACACCTTCGAAGGTTCGGAAGCTATCAAGGACAGAATCGCCAACCCCGAAGCTTACGCCGCCGCCGCCCCCGCCGCTGCCGCTGCTGACTCGGGTGCCGCCGCCGAAGAAGCTCCTGAAGAAGAAGAAGAAGAATCCGACGACGACATGGGCATGGGTCTCTTCGACTAAGCGTAAAGTATTTGTAATATAGATACGACAGGTTAACAACTTGTAGATTATAATACCACTCAGTGGTGTCTGTTCTTTCAGGAACATGTGGGACATATTCAAACGAAGACATGGTAAACACATTCCGTTTTTTTGCTATGATGGCCTCTTCAATCGTGTAGAGAGTAGACAATAATCAAAACTACTTTAGCATGTCGCATAGATCTTTGCAGTCACACGATACTATTGTATTGATTATGACAAAGATGTGAAATGTCACCTTGATAAGCATAGCAGACTGGCTTGAGTGTATTCTATCTTTCACGACGCTTGATCCGCTCGCTGCCTGCTATAGGTATGGTATCCCAATTCAAGGTCAGCGTCAGACGGGGAGCGAAATCGTTGATCATTGTGTAGTACTGACGATTACCGGAGGATGGTCGCTTCACAAATACCTGATGAAAGTAAACGTACATCTTTAGCTTCGGCAAATGACCTTTTTCGAAGTACACTTTCTGTGGCCTTTTCATTGAGAAACATTTCTGCAATGGCCTGGGCCAGTTCTCATAATGTGACCCATTGCCAATTTCAAGATAAGTAAGCAGTAATTGGAATGGTTCAACACAGCTCAAAGGAGCGTGGGTTACGTCATTCAAAACTAACCGTTTGATTGTTGTAGGAAAGTGTTTCATTATACTTTGACAGAGACTTGGTTGCGATATGAACAAATCCTGCAAAGAAGTCAACTGGGCTGCCAAGCGGTAGATATTACTGTCGCTGTTATTGACTGCATTCACGAGGGATAGTTGTTTGACTGAAGAAAGATCAATGCATTCCGCTATCTTTCGGAAATTCCCAAACACGAGAAGATTGTCAACTCTCAATTTGTAAGGTGGGAATTCATAGGAAGCACCTCCCACTAACGTAAGTCGTGAAAGGGATTGGGTAGTGAAAAGCTTTGGGTTTGACAATTGTATATCATATGGAGCCTCTCCGAAATCTTGAATACGCCTGAAAAACACCACTTTGGCTGGTTTGAATCGTTTCCTGACATCTTTACATGGTGTTTTGACAGACAGCATCCCAATCAAAAGTAGCTTACCAGGCCATTTGAACTCACTTTGTAACAAAGTATTAAATTGTGAGCCTGAAAGAACCAGCCAACAGATCAAGTCCTCAATATAGTCATGTAAAACCGGATTTCCAAAGTCAATCACATACACTTGTCGAAATAATCTTAACTTGGCAATATGATCAACTCCTTTGGAAAGCGTTAAGAAAGGGTATACACGATGTTGAGGAAGAAAGTCGAGAACCCGAGCGAGAATCTCCAAAGGTAAGTCACCAAAAGGGTTCAATTCCTTCTCCGACTTTATCATTCAAGCCCAAAATGACACTTATAACTGTGAGTTCATTGCCTATATAAATGATCGATTTCAGGGGAATCTAATTGTGAGACGACATCCCAACAAATGTGCGCCAGATTTTGTGTAGACAACAATAAGTGTTGGACAATAGACATTATTAATTTACATGTCAATCAGGAGACGTGGTGACACCCGTGCATAAACAATAATGGAAACTCGAACCTTGATGTATTCTTTGCGAGTTGTATTAACTCAGTTCAAAATCATAAAACTCTGACAATTTTCACGAATGTGACCAAAACCAAAGATGTAGGATCTCAAATCTTCAGTCAATTAACTTTTCAAAGAAAAAAAAGAGAAAAAAAAAAAATTGATCCAAAGTCTTTAAAGTAGTAGTACAACTAAAGAAGCTGTATAATGTTGAAAAAAAAATGACACCGACGTGATTCGAACACGCGCATCTTACGATAACAGAAACCCCAACCTCACAGTTGAGAAGCTAAACGCTTGAGTCTGCCGCCTTAGACCACTCGGCCACAGTGCCTTGGTTGAGAGCCCTTGCCAAAATGTACTACCGACGATATCGAATGAAAGCCAACTTTGGCTCGAATTCGCTTCAAAAACACTCCTCTCTCCTAAATTCTTTACTTAAAAAATGTGTTATTCATACCGACATACGTGTGGTGCGCTTAAAGCTTACTTTGGGGGTCCAGGTTAGCGGAGATGATCGCTTGCGGGTAGAAGGCGTTGGTGAAGCCACCAATGTGCCAGATACCACCATCGACGATTTGGATGGTACCGGTGACGTAGTCAGCGGCAGGCGAGAACAAGTACACCGTCAGCTCGGCGATGTCCTTGGTGGTCCCGAATCTTTGCAAGGGCACCTTCAGTTCCATACCGGGGGCGCCGTCTTCGGCGGGAGGCGCCAACCGGGCAAAACCTTCGGTGCCGTCGATGAAACCAGGGGCAATGCAGTTGGATCTGATGCCCAAGGGCCCCAATTCCACCGCCAACGCGTTCAGCAACGCGTCGACCCCAGCCTTGGCCGCACCCACGTGCAATTGGAACGGCACCCCGTAGTAGTGCAACGTCGCTGAAACGAAAAGAATCGCCCCCTTGTTCTTTCTCAATTCGTCGAAAGTCGCCTTGACCGTGTTGTACGACCCCAACAAGTCGATCGACACCACCAGCTTAAACGCATTGGAGGACAAGTGGTTGAAGTCGGACAAGAAGTTACCGGCAGCGCCAGCAATGACAAAGTCAATACGGCCAAGCTCACGCACAGTGCGGTCGGCAGCGTCCTTTAATTGCTGGACTTCACGAACGTCGACGGCACCGATGCCAATGACTTTAGCGCCGGGGCGGAGCTGAGCGATTTCCTTAGCCGCGGATTCGGTCTTGGCCACGTTACGACCAATAATGGCAGCGTCGGCACCTAACAACACCATCGCTTCCGTTTGCACCCGGCAAATGGTCCCGGCACCGCCGGTGACGAACACCACTTTGCCCTTGAAGATGTCGGGCTTCCAGGGACTGTTTTTGACGAACGATTGGTCAAGGGTGTTGGGCATGGTAAAAATTTAGTTTATAAAATTGAGGATTCAGGCTCAGGGTGAGGTGGGGAGGGTCTTATAAAGGGGTACGGGGGAGGGGTAGTTTTCACATGGGGTAGGCGGCCTGCATGTAACCTACACAGTGAGAATCGCTGCCATAACTGTGCGGAGGGCCGAGGCAGCGATCGCGGCCTCGGTGTAAAAATTTGCGGGGCACCACAGTTTCTCCTAAAAAAATTAGAACACTAATCAGGACCTGTATGATCACGTGACCAAGACTGTTCCCATTTAGTGAATGGTGGGGTAGTAGTGGGGTGAAAAACGGCCACCCCATATAATTGGTAAAACGCCGAATTAAACCAATAAATACTTCGAATATTGCGATTCCGTCCATGTAGTATTTGTCTACAATTCCGCAATTTCCAGGAATTGTTTTCCCGATTTTATTATCCGTCCCTAAATAAATACGCCCACCGAGTAAGGGGCGTGTGTCTATACGTCTATAATACAATAAACAGATTTCGTGGTATGGGTCACGCCAACCGCAGCTCGGCACCGGTGCCCATGTAGGTGTCTAACCGCTTCAACGCTACCTGGTAGAGCAAGAGCATGATGGAGCTCTGGACCCCCGTCCAGATACACCGTGGCCCCACCCCCAGAAACACGCCGAAGATGCCCTCCGCTCGGTAGATCAGGTCGAGGGCGCGTGCCGTACTTGATCGCGCCAAAAGCCGCGCCTGCCACCCAGAAGCAGCGGTAGTGGAAGATGGCGTCGCCGTCGCCGTCTGGATACGGGTCTTGATCACATCTAATGGCGTGGTTAATGTACCGGCAAGGGCGCCGGCGGCGGCACCGGTGGCAAGCTCCACGGGGACACTGAGGTCCTTGGAGTGGTTATTGCAATATATGGCGAACTGGCGAAACTTCTCGTAGAAGGCGAACTGCAATGCCGAAAACGGTAAGTCACGGAGCAACGTCTCTTTGTAGCCAAAGGTCAACGTGCGCAACCCCTCGGTGCGCTTAATCTGGCGGACGGCGTCGATCAACCCTTTATAGTTATAGCCGCACCCTTTGGTGTAAGGGTTGTTATAGCGCCCTTGGAGCTGTAACCGCGTCTTGAGCACCTCCAGTGGCACGTAGAACACACTCAGCGCCAAGTCACCTAAAATACCCGAAAGGAAAAATGATAACGTCTCTGGCATCTGCCACAGCAACATCTGGCGCTTAGAAAACTCGTAAGTAGCGAAAAACGCCGCTGTTGACGGTAACAGCCCGAGCGCCGCCGGCGCGTACCCAGCGTAGAGGCCGCGGAACACCCCTTCGGTGGTGGCGATCCGTTTATAGGCGCTGACCATATTGTGATAGTTTGGGTTATTGGGGAACCCCTGCTGCCTCGTTTTCACCGTGTCCAACGAGTGCATCACCAGGTCGCCGACAAGGCCGCCAAACCCCCCGGCAAGCATACAGTAGAGCACGGGCAGCTGGTCGTCGTCGCCGTCGATAGGGTCTTGAGGGGGCGCTGGCGCCAGCGGCAAGGGCTCCAGCTTACGCGATAGGAGGGGGTCGTGGCGCACGGCGGGGTCGAAGCCCACGGGAATCGTCAGCGTGGTGTATGACTGCATCCCCGCCTTGGACAACACGAGCACACTGGTTGGTTGGCCTTGGGGTCCAGACGGCCTATGGCACAAAGGTTTTTTCAGGCGCCGCGCCCCGGCGCCTGCGCGACCCGCGGAATCGATGGCCCTGGTAACTGATGGCGAACGGAACGGAGTTTGGCGAGGGGGAGTTTCCGTAACGAGGTTGCTTCCGAGACGACACGGAGCCAGCGGCTATTAAATTACTACAAGTCGGTGGTAGGAGGTGGCAACTTGCTCCGTGACTATCTCCGCCTCACGCTAACTTCTCAGTGGCAATTGGTTCTACCAATAACTCTAAGCACTATACTATTTGCTGGTGGCAATTAATGACTCTTCACTACGGTAAAAATGTATCATTTAGTTAAGGCATAGGTCTGGGGTGAATCGCGCTTACTTAAGCGTGGTTCCCCGATTTGCAGCCATCTTGTGTGTCCCCGTGCGACTCTCTGCCCATCAATAAGAGCCTCACTATGCTCACGTCTCGCCTCAGCCTCAGGCTCGTACGCCACGCCCGACGAAGTTACCGAGTGCTTGCCCTTGAATCCTCATGTGATGATAGCTGCGTGGCTCTCTTAGAGAAGCAAACTCCCGCTGGTCGTCCCATAGTGGTGGACCATTATAAGCTGACTTTATCACTGGCAGCAGCGGGCGGCATCATCCCCACTGCTGCACAAGTGTTTCACAACTATACCATCGGTGGACTTGTGGATAAAATGGCCACCACCTACAATTTTGATCAGAATCCGCCTGACCTCATTTGTGTGACTAAAGGACCAGGAATGGCAGGTTCTCTTACCGCGTCAATCCAGCTTGCTAAAGGACTAGCACTCGCTTGGAAAGTACCGTTAGTGGGTGTGCATCATATGTTGGGTCATTTACTCACTCCGCAACTCGATGTCGATGTTAAATACCCGTTTCTCAGCTTGTTGTGTAGTGGCGGCCACACCATGCTTGTGTACTCCAAAAGTGTGGGACACCATGAGGTAATCATCAATACCATGGACATTGCTGTTGGCGATTCTCTTGATAAATGTGCTCGTGAGATTGGCTTTTATGGTAACCAGCTTGCTCGAGAGATGGAAAAGTATATTCGGAATAACCCATGGCCAGCTGAAACTACTGCTACTGTTACTGAGCCTCCTATTGACTTAGCATTAGGCTTACCGATGAAAGGACCTAAGTATCTTCGGTTTCCCGATAAGATTGAGTTCACTTTCGCATCGTTTCTTCTGAGAGTACAAACCACCTTAAAACGTCACCCTGACGCTATCGACGAAAAACAACGCCAATACATGGCTCACCACATCCAGAACATGGCGTTTGACCATATCATTGACCGTATCAACGTGGCATTGATGATACACGGCACAAACAAAAAGCTATGTCCCACTGCCGATGGTAAGTTTGATGGTGTAATCGACATTGTCTGTTCTGGGGGAGTGGCTGCCAATAAACTGCTTCGTCATAAGCTTTCTCATAACCTCAAGTTCAGAGAAACTCTTGGCCATGAACCTACATTCCATTTCCCTCCGCTTGACCTTTGCACTGATAATGCGATCATGATTGGCCTTGCTGGCATCGGACAATTTGAGAAACTCCGAATCATGTCCGATATGCTGATGGTGGCTCGACCAAAATGGCCGATAAACGAGCTTATGGATGAGCTGTGGGTTCACGTAGATGATGCCACTTATGATAAAGTAACCAAATATAACCTGTAAATAGACCACTTTAATGCCTTACGACACAACCAAAAGGGTTGAAAATCAAAGAATAACACCAGGAGATTGATTAGAGAAACGTGTAGACCTCTAGAGGGCAAAAAGTATGCATCAAAGGGGAATCGAACCCCTGGCTCCACCTTGGGAAAGTGAAATGTTACCACTACACCATTGATGCGCGTTAAAAAATAAATTTTGGCGCTTTATTGTACCAGCCTGATATAAGTAGTGACTTTCAATTCGGGCAGTTTTCACCCAATTGTTGATTTTGTTACTGATCTATATATTTCACTTACCTATTACACAAAACAATTAACCCAAACCTGTGAAAAGTCGTCACAATCGTACAAAATTAACCGCAAGTCTCACGCGAACTCGCTGTCGTTCCGGTGGCCCAAATACAGCTCTGTGATAGCATACTTCTCTACAAGCTTCTGCCACGTGTCGTAGTCAAGCAGCAATATCTGGTGGTTGATGGTAACGTCGTCGTTACTCTCCAATTCCGGTTCTTCCTCATCATCATCATCTTCGTCCTCGTCTTCTTCATCGTCTTCGTCCTCTTCATCGTTAGCATTCTGGTTACTATTAGTGTTAATCATCTTCACCATGGGCTCGCCGTTCTCGAGAAACAACCGCACCCGCATATCCTTAATAAGGAAACTAGTATAGAACAAATTCTCCACCAGCTGGGCAAAGCTATCGGGGTCAAGAAAAAACCGACAAAACGGCACCCCGTGCTTGCGGTCGGCTTCAGGCTTCGCCTCGTATATGTGGTATACTCGCTTGACCATCTTCGCCGTATTATTCACTTCATCTTCCTGGATATCCTCAGCTCGGAGGTGGGTGGCTCGCGTCTGGGGCTGGTTACCCGTATCGTCAACAATGCGTGCCCGACGCTCCACCCGCCGTCTCTCTTGCTCCAACGGTCCATTAAGGAAATCACACGGTACGGGACGAGAAGACTTCTCATAGTATAAAGCGCCAAGCCTCATCCAGTTGTGCATGTTGAAGTGCTCCTCGCTCCACTTGCCGTCGTCGTCGCGGTAGTGGTCGCCATCAGGGACATCTTCGGTCAAAAACCGCTTGAGGTGCTTGGTAACATCGTCAACCGATAGCAAAAGCCCCTCCTTCAGAAACTCAAGCTTTTGCACGTAGGTGGCGATTTTCTGGGTGACGGCAGCGAGCGCCTCCAGGTCGCGGGCATAGAGCCCTAAACTGGTAGTCCGGTTGACTAAGGTCCACACGTCTCTGAGATCGCTAAGCAACTCAGTGGGAGCAGCGCCAGCGTTGTCGCATTTGGCGAGCAAGGCGGTGGTGCGGTTGGAGACCTCGAGCTCGACCCCGTCCGCCATTGTGCAAAATGCCAGATGGTGTCCCACCGCTACGCGCGGCTCCCCGATGTGGCGAGGGATGGGAAAACAACGCTGACGGCAGGGCTTATGTACACTACCACCCCGCGCCTTGATGAGATCAAGCGCACAATACGCGTATATCAGGGTTTAAAGACGATGGCAATCACGGTGCTTGACGCCGATGTTGTCAACAAAATCGCTGCTGGCGAGGTGATTATGCGACCTGCCAATGCGGTGAAGGAATTGCTTGAAAACGCCATCGACGCCGGCGCTACCCTGGTGGAGATCGTGGTGGTGGATGGCGGCCTTAAACAGCTCCGCATCAGCGATAACGGCCACGGCATTGCTCGTGAGGATTTACCATTACTATGTCAACGGTTTGCCACTCTGAAACTACGCACGTTTACTGATTTACAGACTATCGCCACCTATGGTTTTAGAGGCGAGGCATTGGCCCTGATCTCCCATATTGCTCGCGTCCTGGTGACGACGAGAACCGCTGACGATACTGTGGCACTGAAGGCTTACTATACTGATGGGAAGCTTGCTACCCTGAATTTTAAGCCCCTGGATAAGGACCCTGAGACGTTAATCAAGCGCACTGCTGGTACTGTGGGCACAACTCTTGTGGTGGACGATATGTTCTATAACTTACCCAACCGGCTCAAACTGATGCGGCTGAAGCTGGAAGAGCTTACCAAGATTGTGGAAGTGGCTAGTCGCTACGCTATTCATAGAGGGGATACTTGTGCCATTAGAGTATTGACTAAAGAGCTGATGGTACCTTTAGTGAGCTCACGCGTGGGAATGCCATTAGCTGACCGTATGCGTCAAGTACTGGGCCAGGCAGGAGAGACGCTAGAGCTTGAGATTGACGCTGAAGCTGAAGACGGACTCTATCTTATAAAGGGACTGTTATCGTCACCAAATTTCGTATCAAAGAAGAAAGTGGCTCCGGTGATCTTCATCAATGATCGGTTAGTCACCTGTGAACCGTTAAAGAGAGCAGTTAACGCCGTCTACGCCAATTTGCTCCCACGAGGACTGTACCCTTTCTACTACTTATCATTAACCATCGACCCTCACTCAGTGGATGTCAACATGCACCCGACAAAAAGTGAGGTACGGTTCCTTCATGAAGACGAAATCATCCAAAGAGTATCGGATGCGGTATACCAACGACTCCAGGAGGTGGATACTGCTCGTTCGTTTGCCAGCCAGCAACAACCTTTAAGCAAACGATCACTGACATCAATGGAGCTGGCAACAAAGAAGTACCGTCAAGATAGTAAACTCGTACGAGTGGATGCTAGCCAGCTGAGAATCACACGGTACTTGGAGCCTCGACCCTCCCAACTACCAACTAACGATGAAGAAGACAGCTTCAACGAAAGTGACGAAGATAACAGTATGGAGGAAGAAGAGTCGAGCCCTGCTGCTGAAACATACGATACTTCAGGACGATTCCTTGATAATGACCATATTGATAGCATCGACGTTAACTACGATCTCGCCAGTATTCATGAACTACGCCAGGAATACGTCACCCACGTGTCTCGGGCTCTTACCAAAGCGTTTGCTAATGCTGCCTACGTGGGCATGGTCGACCCCGAAAAGCGACTCGTGTGTTTCCAGTACGGCGTCAAACTCTACCTCGCCGATCTTGCTGCTGTTTTGAACCAGTTCATCTACCAGTTGTGCCTTGAGGATTTTGGTCGGTTTGGCATTTACGAGTTGAACCCCCCGGTGCCGCTAACCTCGATACTTGCGGGGTTTGATGACGTCGACGGCGTCATCGCAGGGCTAGAGACGATTCGGCCGATGCTTCGAGCCTATTACCGCATGGGGATTGAAAATGGCCACTTAACCCTGTTGCCGCTTATTGTGTCGGGTTTGGAGCCCGCGCCAGAGAAGCTTCCCTACTTGTTAACACGGCTAGCGTCGGTGCCCCTCGATGACGAAAAATCGTGGTTCGACCACGTCCTGCGCCAGTTTGCCCTCTTTTTCATCCCCCCACCTAATACGGCTACCGAAGACGCCGATAACCTCTTAGATCTCTGGGTATTTCCCGAGCTTAGGCGCCGCTTCGTCGCCCCGACCCTGCTCCACCAGGACGTCATCGAGATCGCCGACCTCCCCGGGCTCTACCGTGTGTTTGAACGCTGCTAGAACCAAACATCCTGATCCCCGAAGGTCGCCTCCCCACACCCGGGGACCCAGCGAAGGAATCGCCAATTTTTCCCCCCACATCTTTACCTGTTATGGAAACGCCCCTATCGCACTATCACACTCGGTTTTTTTGCACATGCTCGCACGGGCGCACTTTTTTCCCTAGCTATATTAAAGGTTGACGCGACCCCGCTCAACTAGGAAATCCGAGCCCAGGTGCGATATAACTGACCCCGTGTTCGCCCCCTGAACAGTATCCGACCCCACGGCCATGATCATCGAAGACGGGATCCACGACCCGGTGATGCGGGCGCTCAACTTAGGGCTGTACCCGCGCGCCGTTGCCGCCGACAACTCCTGGGCCCACCTGCCCCAGCCGTTCGACCGCATGGTCTACTGTGACTACCACGTCAGCCGGTTAATCGCCACCGAGTTCCACGGCGACGAATTGCCCGACGACAGCCACGTCCTGGCTGAAGCGAAACAGACGTTGCTCGACTTGTTCAGCGTGCTCGACAACGTGTCGCTGCTGACGATGGAATACGAGGAACGGCTCTATTATAGCGTCATCAGAGCCCACATGTGCTTCTTGGACGGGCGCATGGACGAGATGAAGCAGGTGCTCACCCTGATTACGGTGGTGCGCCAAGGCGCCGCCGCCCCGACGCTGGCGCTGGTCCACCACCTCCAGTTCGTGCTGTACGTCACCGTGCGCTACTACGTGTTGTTGGGGCTCACCAATTGGAAGTACTGGCTCGACTACCTTACTCTGTTTGCCGAGCTGTTCACTAAGACTCAAGTGGCCGCCAACCACTGGCTCCGCAATTTGTACTACGAATTGGGGCTGACGCTTGCGCTGAACGGCCAGCTCACCTGGGGCGACATCCTGGAGCTTCTGTTTGCCAAAAATGAATTAAGCGTCACTGGGTTCTGCCTGTACCTCATCTTACACACCAAGCTTAGTGACACCAAGTTCATCGAACAGTTTATGGCGTGGTTGGACCAGAGCATCCTCGCCAAGATCAATGACCCGCGCCACCGGTTCCCCGACGCTGCCCAGCTGACGCCCGAAATCGAAGCGTTCGTCACTCAGCTCTACGAGCTGGTGGAGTCGTTCCACCGCATCGCCCTGACCGCTCCCGTGCGCACCCGCCAACGGTTGCTTAAACCGCTGACGCTGCACCAATTCTTGTTGGCCCAGCTCCTGCGTACTTATCAACTGAAACAGGTGACGGCAAACTTGATCTATACGTTGATCTCCATCGACGAAAACGACGAGGCGTTGGCCGCGTTTGAAACCATCATCCAATACCTCAAATTGGATGAAGCCCACAGCCACGGCAATATCGACGACGTGTTGTCGGTGATCAACTTATATCTGACGTGTCTTTTGAAGCTTAACCCCAAGAACGGCGCCCGCTTCTTGTACCTGGACGACACCTCGGTGCTCCATAAGCTCAAGCAAGCGGAGAAGAAGTTACAGGAATACCTCGATAAGTTCTGCGAGTACGCTGAAATCTCCGTCACCGGTGACGATGACGACCTCGGGTTCTTATACAAGAAGTACAACCCCAATTTGACCGGTGTCGACCGGCTGACGTTGGTCGACGTCGTGCTGCAAGGGTACTACGCCCTCGGCCAGTTTGAGGACGTCACCGCATCTCGTCTCAGCCCTACCCTCGAGCAAATGGGCACGGCCCTGGATCAAGCGCTCAATCAATACCGTCGCGCCGTCATCATCAACACTACTGGCAACCCGCACTATCTCTATACTTACTCGCGGTGCCTTGCCACCATGGGCCGCCTCAAACCGGCTTTGAAGTTGTGCAAGTTCACCCTCAAAAAGTACCCGGAAACGTTTAATACCTGGAACTTGATGGTGCTTATATTGTCGGCCTTCGAAACTAACCGCCACGGCCAAGGCGTCGTCACCAGCCAGACAGAGCTGGAGAAGTTCATTGAGAACGCCCTCAACATCGCTTCGCTCTACAACCAGAAAAACCGCGGCCGGGTGTCGTTGGAAACCCGGTACGAGATTCTTCAATTGAAGCTTACTCAATTGGCCGTGCTTGAGCAGAACCATGGTGTCAACTATATCTTAGAGCATATGACCGACTTATTCGTGTTGTACCAGGAGTTGTTTGAGACTACACCCTCTGCGCAGCCTCTGGGCAAAGTGGTGCTGCTGGTGCACGATTCCACCTGGAGTCACCGCCCCAGTGTCATTGACCCGGCGTCGAAGAAGGACACCCACGCCGATGAAATTACTCCCCATGCTAACGGCCACGTGGTGAAGATCAGCGGTCAACACAGCCACTCGACGCTGCGTCGTCATCTGCTTTCGCTCGACCGTTTCCGCCGGTCGCTGAAGCACGCGAAGCCGACATCGGCGCCCGCTCCTGCTGTTCCTACCACTACCGCCGCCGCCGCCGCTGCCGCCTCCGTACTGCGTCAAGCGCTGGTTAAACGGCCGCAAACGTCACAAGAACGTACCGAAGTCACCGAACGCAAAATCCTCCAGGAATTGTGGTTGTGGACATCTCGTGTTTACATGCGGGTGGGACTTGCTGACGAAGCCGAACAATGTCTTGTGGAAGCGGAGCTGATCTATGAACCCAACGTGCGTACTTACACCGCCTTGGGTTACTTGACCAGTGAACTGCGTAAGTTCTTAGCCCTCCAGGAGTTTGAGAGACTGTTGGAGATCATGACCACCACCGGCTCGCCCTTGAGCGACTACGGCTTAACTCTTTTGGGCCTTGCTAAGTTATTCATCCTCGACGACAGACCTGAACTGCTGTTGTTCATCTCGGCGGAGGACCGCAAGGCAGGGCTTATCCGTCTCAAGGCGTTGTTGGAAGAGTACGCCGCCACCTGGGGCTACGGTTATACAACCCCCGAGGTGTGGTACTTTTTGTCGAAGATTTATGAAGTTGTCGACGACAAAGTCCTCCTCAAAAAGCTGTTGTGGCGGTGCATCGAGCTTGAAGATTACCGTCCGGTGCGCGCATTTAACACCCTCGAAGGGTTCCGGACATTATAGACACCCTCTATTAATGACATAGCTAGTACAAACAAGAACCAACTCAATTGTATAAACATTGAAAATGGAGAAAAAAACCTCCGTTATAGATCTTATGACTTATTTCTTACTATATCTTAACGACAAAAGACAATCAGTGTCAAGGGCTAGAAGCCAATGGCGCCAGCGACGAGGCAATAGAGCGCGCCACCGACAACGAGAAGCAACCCGAGCTTCACCATCCGAATGTTGGACTTCTCCTCGTCGATGATTCTTTGCGTCGCCTTGTCGGTGGGAGCACGAGCCGCAATCACCACCTCGGTCTCCGTCGGCTGGCGGGGCTTTCTGTCCTTGGGAGGCGGCGCCAGCGGGTACATCGACTCGCAGAACTGTTCGATCTCGCCACATTTGATCCCGATCTTGAGGTAGTTGGGGTCGTTGACGTTCAGCTTGTGGTTGATTTCACGGATGTAACGACGGAAGATGTTGACGACACCAGGCATAGTTCTCAGCTCCAAGATTAACTGGCAGGTAGTGCCCTTGCGGATCTTGACGTTCTTGTGCATCACCTCGGGGTTGTTGTACACCAACGCCAACGTCGCCACCGCCATCACTTGAGGGATAGCACAGAAGTTGAACGACGACGGGTCGTTGACTCGGGCAAGGTACTCGAGCACGTGACGGACGTGGCCGAGGGCATTGAGTACAAGGTCGTTGATGCACCACAACGCCTGTTCGCGATGATCAGCATCCTTCAATTGGGGCAATTTTTCGGCGTACTTGGACCAGATCTCCTTGGGCCAGAACGAGCGGCCGTCGTCAAGGTCCTCGCGGTAGTCACGGATGATGTTGGTCTTTTGCAAGAACAACCCCATCAGCTCGGCACGCACGTAGCCTTCGTTGTTGAGCTTAGGGTCACAGAAGTCGGCTTGAGCCATCAATTGAGTCAACCCTTCACCAACAAGACCAGCGACATAGTGGCAGTACAAGTCGTAGTCCTTGACGGTCTGCACGCCGTTGTGGTTGAAGTTGTCGTCCAAAATGTAGTCGGCCATGCCGTTACCCATTTTGTGGGTGATGTCCTTGATAATGTCCTGGTACTGGGGCTTAAGCTTGTGGTACTCGGCTAAGATGACGTCGAACTCTTCGAGCACCGCCTTGTCCTTCTCCTTACTGTCGTGGAAGGTCCAATCGGTGGTATTGAGCTTGTCGTCAAACAGACGAAGCAACGGCACCTTCACCTTAGCATCAATGGTCATATCGTCCTCGACGGTGTCCAACGCCCGCAACACCAAGTAGAACAACATCACGGCATCGCGTAGTTCCGGGTGGAGCTCACGGATGACGGCGGCAAACGATCTCAGCGTCAAGTTTAAGAGCTCGTAGCACCGTTGCAACAGTTTCGGCAGTGACTTGAGGTCCTGGTAGTGCACGGGCAAGCGGAACCAAAGGAGTTGCAAGACCGAAAACGCCTCCAGCGGATGCGTGAGCAACTCAGCCAATTTACCCATGGTGAAGTTTAGGAGGTGACAATGAGGGGGGCTGGTAAGGAGGGTGGTGGGTTTGTCGTATAGGCCCGGATTCGCTCACGTGCCCCTATCTGAAAAACGCGATTCGATGAGGGGCTATACGACGCGACCACGTGACGTATACGGCGTAAGGGAATCAATAGAGGCGCCCAACAACCACCACTAACTTGAATTACGGGAGGCTTAATTGCAGTGTTGAAAGTGGGAAAAGTAATAGTTTCCTATCTAATGATACCTACCACCAAACCCCTTGAGCGCGCAACCACTCGACCTGAATTGATTGGTTTGCCAGTGAAATTCAGTGAAAAGGTGTCCAAAGGAAACAATTACAATGTAAGTGGTAATTGCATTCATGTTATAAGTTTCTGGATAATTGATGAGAGGGGAAATCATTGTGGTTAGAGGGCAGTTAACAATGGGTGTCACAGTTTATCCGGTATGAGGGTTATCAGCATACTCGAGTCCACCGTAAACTCTTTTGAGCACGACGTCAAAGCGGGCCTCGAACGCCTTTTTCTCCCGTGACATAGCTGCTTCAATTCTTTCGTAGAACTTTTGCGTAGCTTGTGTCATTTCTCTGCGATAGCGTACACCACACAAATGATAGTCTATCTTGTCGCTCAGAGTGTAATGCAAAGCATTGGCCACACAGCCGAGAAACTGCATCTTGACCTCGGTAAGCTGCTTCTTGACCACCGTTTTGATTGCCAAAAAGTGCATCCCCTCAACTTTGAAGAGGTCGTCGTTTTGATCTCGTGGCACTTCGTGATAATAGTCAAAGCATTTCTTGACGAATTTCTCGGTCCTGCTTTCAAACTGATCACAAAATTCATTGAGAATGGTTTTCATTGTCTTCACAAGGTGACGTCTCATGTCACGGTAGTCTCGTCTAATATCTAGCACGAGACGATCACCAAGAATGGAGCAGCTCTTCCTAAGCTCAAGCACAGGGGGAGGAGGAGAAGGAGGTTCAAAGCTTCTTAAGTACTCTTCACTGATGTTCTCCATGTAAACGGCAAACTCAACGCGGCGTTGCAATTGGTTGGTAAGCTCATGAACATGTTGAGCGTGATCAGCAAGCCAATTACCGAGCTCTATGAAACCTTCCTTGTAAAATCCGACTTTGGTGACTAAGGTAATGCCAGGATAGTCCCGAACAAAGGCACCCACGTTTTCTGCGAGTGATGGGGAGACCGAATCCATTGACGGGAAAACATGGCAAACACGATGATTATATATCTTGGAATGAAGGCAACTCCAAAGATAAAAAGGGTCAGCAACCGTCGACAGAGCACACCATACACAAACTCTGCTAAAAGCATTTTGATAAAACCAACACTGGTGGACAGCTTCGTTCAGCTTCAATTATTCAAAGCACATTTCACCATCCAAACAAATCCTCATATCTATCGTTTCAGACATTGGAGTCTTCGTTGTAGATTATCGTACCATTCCATAGAACTTGCCTCTCCCAAATTGTATACAGTGTCGCACCAACACGGTAGTGAATCGATTAGCTAAGCCTAGCTGACATATGTGAATACAGAAGACTTATACTTTTTTATTTGATGTCCTTCTTCTGTGAGTCAGGATTATAAGTGCAACTTGATTCCCCCAGTATTATTTGTTAGAACATGTGGCCCTTTAATTAGCAGGATATTGTAAAACAAATGAAATGAATGACTTTCAAACCAATAATGGTCAAACCACAATTATATCTCGCCGATGTTTACTATCATCATTCAGATTAATTGAAAGAGGATCAAACCTTACCACCTACGCCACATGATTATCTAGTCATTGTACATTATCATAGCTTTAAATAAATTACTCGACGTCAAGAATGATCCCGTTACGTTCGGCCCACGACTTCCCCAGCAGAAACACGCCATCGGGATCCATCTTTTGCCGCACCTGGTTATACTTGACCAAGTTTTCGCCGAACCAGTCCTTCATCACCGGCTTGAAGCCGTCCATGGCGTAAAACTTCTCACCGCCATAGCCAAGCTGAGTACGGAGCGACGCATCCGTCATGTGGTCGCCGTCCAAGCCAATGAAGTTCTTGGCCCAGTGAGGCTTACCACCAGCATCAGCCATCACCGTTTCGAAGATGCGGTACCATTCCCTGGTCTCGACATTGGTGTGGAAAGGACGGTACATGGTGGCGTTGATGAACAACGTGAGCTGTTCGTTGGTGACCTTGTCACTGTAAGGACGCACGGGAGAATTGTCTAAGTAGGGTCGCAAGTTGTTACCGGGGATAGGACCAGTGGAAAGCCGGTCGCGCTTAGCAAGCCACAGTTGAGGCGGGTTGAGCGAGGGCTTGCCGTTTTCTTCAAAGGGTACATCAGTGTAAGTAACGTTAGAACAACGCACTTCAATGGGAGCGTGGACATAGTAGTCACCGTTATTAGCAGCCACTTTTATAGCCGCCTTAAGCTTCGTCAACACCTCTTTCCCTTCGATCAAAGGAGCCAGCCATTCGTTGACGAATTGCGAGAACAAGCAGTCCATGTTAAGACCATCAACCGAGTGTTGCACGGCCACAGCACCGTAACCAATAGTTTCCACAGTACCGTATTGACGGCTAAACACAAACCGTTCCACGTGAGGAGTGAGCCAAGGAGCCACGTGTACACTGAGCCAAAGCAACAGCTCGTAGAACAAACGACCGGACCAGGTGCCATACCACGAAGGGCGAGGAGCTGAAAGCGGCTCGTCCAGCTTCAGCGCCCGCCAGCACACACACTTGTCGGTGTAAGGGAACCACCAGATACGGATAAACTCCAGATCCAACCAGATCGAGTCCCACATGTCGAGGAGAGTGTCAAACTTGATGATCTCTTGCTTCGACTTGATGGTGTAAGCAGGACACGTCCGTAAAGTAACGTAACAGATGATACCGATCTTACCCAATGACAACAACGCCGCCCGGAAGATGTCGGGGTTCTTCACCGAGCTACACTCGACAAGTTCCCCGGCACTGTTCATGATCTCGATGCTCACCACTTGCTGCGACACAAGCCCGTGGTACTGAGTCAGGCCGTGGGTCCCCGTAGAGATGAGCCCTGCCACCAGCTGATCGGAGATCAGACCCAAGTTCTGGATGGCCAAGTTGAGGTCTTGAAGCAATTTGTTCAATTCATAGACCCGGCACCCGGCTTCCACCTTCAAATCGACAAATTTCACTTCATCACCCTTACCATCAGATTTGGGCCCACGCACCTCAGTCGTCAGCACCAACTTGTTGAACTTATCCAAATTGCACATCCACTCGTTCGTCATCGTCAAGTCACTGGGCGAGTGGCCTGAGCCCACCGTCATGATCGTTTTGCCCTGGCGGCGGGCTTCATTGACCAAAGTCCGGATCTCCTCGAGGGTCCGCGGCTGGAAGTACGCCTGAGGCCGACACCGGTAGGTGCCAGCCCACGTCAGGTGGATCACCTTCGACGTGAGAAACGGTTGCAACGATTCTGCCACGAGCATTCAAAACCGTTTATAGACTTTAACTACTACGGTCGCGCAATTTATCCGAGGGGGCGAGCGAGGGCGACGGACGGTGGTCGCTCGTCCGCTGTAGTGGCGGTTAATTTTGAGGCCACCAATGACGTCATGAAGTTGCTCGTGGGTGGTTGATTATGGGGTTGTGGGGGGTGTCCTGGTGCTTAGCCGTGTGGGATTTGCCTCGGTGGGTCCCAATCTACTCCATTAGGAATTAGCCTTAGATTGTTGTCACCGATGCGGATATAAGACTGTTGTAGTCTACACAGGCGGACATCTTTGAGACATTATATCCGAGAGAAAGTTTGACATTCCTTAACTCAATTCTTTACTGTATAAATCGCATCACCCATTCATATCGGACCATGTTCGTATTTGAAAGTGAGACATCACCAGATTTAAGGAAAATAACGAAATTACCCCCAAGAAGTACAAAACTGAGTCTAGTGCAAATGAGTCTTTTTTTTGACTTGAGTCAATAATACCCCAGAAAGTCAAATTGTAGAGTTCATAAAATGTAATTCGTCAGCTATCGAGTTTCACTACCTTACCCTCATTAAGTACTTCAGTCAAAGTGGCGGTGTCGCACTTACTATGACTGACTCGAAGCTGGTGATCCCCCTCGAGCTGAACCCGGAGATCTTCTCCCAATTGGCGGCGAAGCTTGGTCTTTCGCCCGTGCTCCAATTTCACGACGTCTACTCGCTCACTGACCCGGACTTGTTGGCGTTCTTGCCCCAGCCCGTGTACGCCATCATCCTCCTCTTCCCCCTCACCGGAGGCTACGAAGACTATCGCAAGCAGCAAGATGCTAATCTGCAAGGCTATCCCAACCCTGAAGACGTCCACTGGTATAAGCAAACCATTGGCAACGGCTGTGGCCTCTACGCGTTGCTCCATGCCCTCACAAACTTACCCCGCGATTTCATCACCGCCCACCTGAGCGTATCCCACTTAATCGACGCCACTAGAGGTAAGCTGGTGGCGGAAACGGCCCGTCACGTTGAGGACCTCGAGTCGCAAATCAAATTGGACGAAAACTACGGTGTTCAGGGCCAAACCGAGGCGCCGGCACCAGAATCGCTGGTGGAACTCCACTTTATTACGTTTATTAAGGGGGATGACGGCCACTTATACGAACTTGATGGCCGCCGGGCGGGTCCCGTCGACTTGGGAGAGGCTACCGTCGAAAATAACCACTTATTGTCTGACCCTAAGGTGGCCCAGAAAGTGCAGTTCTACATGGATAACACCGACGATGCTAACAAGAATAACTTTGCCATCATGGCGCTTGCGCCGTCGCTCGACTAGAAGCTGGTATGCGTGTGTATTCAGTGAGATGAAATGCATTTAACGAGGAGGTCGCCCTCCCCTCAATGAGTCCTAGAAGTGTTAGTAGATAGTCCATCACTTTTGCCCTTTGATATCCACCCGGGAGAACTTGGGGCTATTGACAATCTGGTGTAGCTGTTGTCGAGCGGCCACACAGTCAAAATCAGTCTCGGTGATGTATTTAGATAGGCCGGCATCCTCGTAGAATTGTTTAGTTATGGCAAACATGTGTTCGATAACCTCGAGGCTGAGCTTGCGATAGGCAGTGGAAACCATTGCTAATGATCTCATTTGTAGCTTGGGAGCAAGTAAAGACCACACTGTCTTCCCCACAAGTGGTACTTTACACAGATCGGACGCGGTGCGTAACTTGCGGAATTGGGTGAATAACTCGGTGAAGTTCTTGGTCAAAATGTGCTGTTGGCAGTCAAACAACGTCTGGCTAAGATCAAACACCCTACGCTGGTCATCGGTGGCCTCGTACTGGCGAGTGGTGGTGATGACCTCCGTGTAGATCTTAGCCATTTCCGTCTGGTTGTGCGTGATCAACATGTAGATGATGCGGTAGAGGATGAATTCTGGCTCGGAGCCGATAAACTCCTTCTTGCCCGAACGACGCCGTTGTTGATGGTACAACACTTTTAATTGGGTCTGACACTGATTGAACTCCCCCAAATCACCATTGTCTAATGATATACGCGCATTTTCCTCGTAGGCCCTAATGGTAAACATGTTCTTGATGTGTTGCACCGTCAAATCCTGGCGGATGGATTTGAACTGGCCGATCACGTACGAATAGTTATTAGTCTCCCGGTACTTGTCCATCACAAATTTAAGTGATTTCTCAAGTACCGCTTGCGGTCGCACGTTAGCCGGGTCAGGGGCCAGAGTAAGTCGAAGATAGTTCTTTTCAAGGGCTTGGGAATATCCTTTCACCGGGCCGTCGGTGGCGTACACCACCGGCGCCTTCGGCTTAGCGTTTTTAAATCGTTCTTGGCGGGCCCGCTTGCGGTCGGCAGACTCAAAGTCGTCGGTGTCGTCGGAGTCAGAAGTTACTGGCCGCTTAGCGGCTCCTGGCGCCGATTTCGGCACTAACTCAAGTCTGCCGCCGTCAAGCACTGGCACCTTCTGCTTCTTCCAGTTGGTCAGATACACCTGGTTGGTGTTGGCTGCCATTTGGAGTAAGGCCTGCATTTGTTCGTTGACTATCTTTTGGGTTGGGGCGGGGAGCATTTGTGACCGCTGAAGGTTCTTTTCCACGAACACTTGGAGGTCGGCTGGCCACTGGGTCACTGGGGCTGGCGACGGCAGCTTCGGTTTGCTCTTTGTTCCCAATTTTCGGGGCTGGACTTCGTACTTCCCCGACATGATTTTGGGGAATTTTGTGATAGGCTAAAAGGGTTGATAAATAGTACTGTGAGTGAACAATCAAATGCGTCGACACTGGTATAGGTTCGGTGGTAGTAAACAATAGGATACTAAAAAGTGTTTCCGACCAGCGCAACTTATATTAATCAGATGATGACCTTATCAGGGAAGGGATGGGGATAGGCCGGAAAGACGAATGGAATCTCACAAAAAGGGACACGGAAATAGTCACCCAAATAACTGTGCTGATGCAGAATAAAAGGGTATCGTAACTAACTAATTGGGATAGCGTGGGTGAGTGTCGCTCAGGGGGTCGATGCCACGGTTGTCAAGATGATTAGCGCGATAAGCCTGTAATGACCTTAAAAATGAGGTACCACAAACGACTGGGGAGCAGCGATTGCGCACGTGACGAATTAGACCAGACCACCACTACGGAACCCCGATTACATCAAGAACCACAATTTCGTGATTAACTTGAGAATACAGTTTCAAAATACACCCTAAAACCTCAGTGACCTCGATTCTTTATCTATCCACGCCCTTTTACTCTGTCGCTACCACCTACCAAATTTCGGACTCACCCCCCCACCTAATTTTCCGAGATCGCGACTCGAGGCTTTCCGTGTGTGGCTGGGGGCATGAAATCGTCGATCTTCAACGATGCCAAACCGAGAACCAAACCCAAGCGGCCGGCTCCGGTGCATGCCAATGGAAGCATCAAGAGGCTGCTAGCACCTCCGTCGTCGGCGTCCACCACCCCGAAAAAACTGTGGAACTTGGACGAGTTGATCTCGGCGTACCAAGAGCTGGGCGAACTCCCGCCGATTCTCTCGCCCACGCTCCCTAAACGCGATGGAGAAGAGCTGATATCCCTGCTACCGTTGCTTCTGCCTACATTGCCGCCGATTTTCACGGCAGTGCTGCCATCTAAGTCTCCGTCGAAGGCGGCTACCCCTCGGGAAACCAGTCCTGCGCCGACCCATAAGTACCGGGTGAAATGGATCAGTCAGATGGAGGCGGCGAAGCCCCGGTTTTTGGTTCGAATAACTTTTGACCCGGCCTACTATCGCACACGAATAAAGGCCCTGCTGGCGGCCCTGCTGGCAACCCTGCTGGCGGCCCTGCTGGGGGCCCTGATGGCTAAGCTTAAGCTGCCGATGAAACTTCAAGGGCTCGGCATCACTCTGAGCCAATCACCAGCCCCATCAACACAAGCTGATCCTGAAGCCATTGCTAATAAGAACCACTGGCTTGGTCTCGCTCGAACCGCTAAGACGCAGTGCTTAGAGAAAGAGAGTGACGATGTGAGGGCTCTCGTGGCTGGCTTGGACGCGGTGCTCATGTACATTATTAGCCACGACATCGATGAACGGATCAGAGTGGCTACCAACGGGTTGCCGCTGGAGCGCCACTGGAGGGCGTTGGACGCCGACATCAAAGCCGTGATTCAACGCCTTGCCAAAGCCAACCCTCCCCACTCACTGCTTGCTGAGTTCTTTAATCTTTTTACCAAATTACTTCACACTTGTCGAGCCGTTATCCAGTTGAGGATTCATAGCGTGTTGAGGAAAGTGGCGGCCCTGTATAACGCCAAGGGCACTGAGCAGAAAGTGATTAGTGTTCAATCAGAGGCGTTGAAGGCTTATGACAACTTTTCCGATTGCCTTGTGGCAGCTAAGCCAGCACTGATTTACTCATTAGTGCCATCACGTCTTCCTCAAACATTCCGTCGCAAGCAAACCAGCCTAGAAAAACCACCACTGGAGTCACGGGTGGACCCCAAAGATCGCATCCGTCCATCTAAAGCTTCATTTTATCTCCCTATTGGTCCATACCTGACATTGAGCGAGATGGCGGGGTTGTTGTACTCTGCCACGAACGAGTTTATCGAGATATTCAACAATAACTCCGGCAAAAGAATGGAGTATACCTTGAATGCCAATTGATGGTGACATTCAGACCTTTAGCCACTAAAACAAGGCTACGTCATTAATATAATATACCTAGATTTGACTTATAGCGTTTCTGCTAACAGTCGTGCAAGAGGAAAATCTCATTAAATAAACATGATCAAAGCTAAATCATTGTACTAGGACTCATTGGCGAGTGTCAAGATATGGATGCGATCAGCCAACAAACTATTCTGAGGAACCTTACGCCTACGCCAACATCATCTTTAGGACATGGGTTTTGAGGATCGTAAGCCCCAGTAGCTGAATACCTCTAGTGAGCCCAACAACGATGGGTTGGAAAACTCTGCAGAAGTCGACAATTTACACCTGTCATGTCATGCTTGTGCAGTTTGCAGTGTGGAGTGCTTTGTAACTGTCTCAATATGACATGTGCGTTAAGTGCAGGTGTCAAGATCCTGCATGCGGCTAAACCTAATTTATATACAGAGCATATACGGAGCATCTCAAATTGTCAATTTTCAATGCTCCACTCATCAAATGAAACCCAACCGGAAGCCAGTGCCACGGGTGTCCCTACCAACAGTTCTCAACAACCTGGGGTATCTGCAACTGGCCAGTTCTTGCGGCTACTCCCCACAGCTGAAGACCGGTGGCGTGTGGTCGACTTCATCTCAAAAATGAGGGAAACGGACTCTGAATACAAAGAAAAACGACTGGCCATCTCTCGTGAACTAGTTGGTTTGGTCGGTTACCTTATTGTGCAACTCCATGGATTCGATAACCGAGAGTGGGAGACACTTCTTCAAGCGCTTGAAAAAAGTATGGACGATCATAAACAGGCGATAACAGAAATTGAAGCTGAGTACAGAGCTCAGGAGGCTCGTCTTAACAACCCGGATGCAGAGCAGTTCTCCGATTTCCAGAGAAAGGTGGCGGAACTCGAGCTCAAACTTCCGTTGCAGCAGCGACAAATCTTGCACGCCAATTTAAAGCTTTCTCCCGAAAACCATGGGAAAGTGGAACAGTGTGTGGACGATATGATGAGAAATATCCAGTTGTTGGAACACTCCAGAAGAGAAGTGGAGGATCGTTTGCACTACCAGCCATCATCAAATGATGTTCAGGTTGTTGCCGAACTGAACGAAGCGTTGTGGTTGAGAGTGCCAACCGAAAATGGGAGGGAGAACATCCGCTTGAACTTCAAGACCAATGTATTCACCAGTAACGTCATTGATGAAGACCAAGGCCGAGGGATGATTAATATGTGGAATAATGATTGATGAGAGATAATTTTAACGTGGAACGATTATAATGAGAGATACCCTAAATATGGAGCCAATGGAACCAAAATTAACATTAATACCTTAAAATGCGTAGAGATTCTAATGATTTGGTACTGTCAAATCGCCACGGTATACCGTATGGTGTACTTCATCACCTTCAGCTCACTTGGTCACGTGTTTGAAGCTCTCACTTGGCTCGTGCGATATATTAAGTGGGGGGAGCAGCGTCACCCTCCTTGATCACTCAAATCACCTTGACAACGCAAGATGAGCATCTGAAAATCGCATCGTGACCATATTTGGGGGCGGTGCTGGCATTCTAGCCCCAGACAATGGTTATTATCGTAGAGTTGTCTCGTCAACTAACAATCCTGCCTGCCAAGCCGCACAACTACGCCATTGCCCTCAATAATGGCATGCACTTACCCCTTGCCTCGTCAACGACGGCCCAACAAATTACTTTTGCCCCTTGTCTAAAAGTGGCTTGATGTGTTGGAGCTAACAGTCATTCTACTGCCGACTGGAAAGATGAATTCAGTGAAGAGAGGCTGTGGAATAGTTGTCCCAAATTTGCCACCGATCGTATTCGTGCGCCAAGGATCTCGATCTAATCAATCTATTGTCTGCGCCAATTCACCGTCGCGCATTTAGGAAGTGCTAGACGATGCACTAAAATTGGGCGTTGCTGTTGAAGAGACGACGCTGCAAACAAGGAGAAGTACGGAATGCCATCCCCGCCTTCACCCCTTGAGTCTTTGTCGTCAACCACAAATTTTTCCCCCGAGAGTTTTGCCGTACAGCATAAAAATATCGAGCCTCCTCTTCTCACAATTTCAAGCTCGGTCAAGGCTACTTCTCCACTAGAGTATGGTGGCTTGGTTGCCTCTGACATGGCTGTTGCTGACACGATTCCGACAGTGCTTTCATTTTGTTGCGTCCATCTGAAGTCGGTGTGCCCTCTGCTGGAGATCCTCGTGGTCTCTCTAGTAGCAGCTGTGTGACTCCTGTCCTCATGGCGCACTTTGCAATGTTGTACTCGGCAATCAGTTCAGGACAGCCATGGAGGAGATGACTGAGTCACCTTACGCTAATGGAAGAGCAGTCGTGGCTTCAATGAAGGCGTTCTTCAACGAATATAAATGCTAACGATTAGATAAAAAAATCTAAATCTCATCATTAATCTTCAATAGAGAGTAATATTGTAGTTGGAAGACGTTTAAAAGTGGTGCTGTACATAGCAAATTTGTTAAGCTTTAATTACGAGTGTATCATGTAACAAAAAATTTGAATTTTCAGAAAAGTCTATACACCTTTATGCGTTCTAAAACTCGAAAAAGCTTCAAAATTTTAGGCGCAATTAAGGTCCCTTGGCCCAGTTGGTTAAGGCGTGGTGCTAATAACGCCAAGATCAGCGGTTCGATCCCGCTAGGGACCATATTGTTTTTTTTGGCGTTTGCTTTTGACGCGTGGGTATCACGGCTGAGTGATTTGCACTCATCGGAGCTCACCTACATTCAACTTTACATTCATGCCGGCCAAACGAGGCGGAAGACGAGGGGGTAGACGAGGCGGAGGCCGTGGAGGCCACAATGGCCGCGGCGGCAGAGGGGCTCGCGCTGGTCGAGGAGGACGGGACGGCGGCTTTCTGCGAGGTGGTGGCGAATCATCGGGACCGAGATCGAAGCCGAAACAACGAAATTTCAACAAACGAGGAAGGTATGGTATCCCCGATGATGTACCGATGTTGATGGATTTATCAGAACCGAAACCCAACACGTTTGCTTACTTTGGCCGTCGTCAAGTTCAAGAGGACGCCAAATCGAAAGGTCCTCTACGAAACCGCCCGGTGGAATTCATCAGGGCCAAGGAAGTGTATGACCCTAACAGAGAGTTATTTCATAAGCTCACCAGTGTAGAGCTTGTGGACCCTGATTCTGTGGAGATTCATAACCTTAGTATCGAACCTACCCCAGAACAGGGCCCTACGCCTGACGAGGTCAGTGTCGATGAAGACATTCCCGTCGAGTCTGTTGAAGATGAGTCTGAAGAAGTGGACGAAGAGATGGCAGAAGAGGAAGTGGAAATACTATCCAACGAGGAGTCCGATGAAGAGGATGAAGAATTGGTTGAGGAAGAGAGAGAAATCATCAGCATCGACGAGTCAGAGGAAGAGCACGACAAATTGGTGGAGGGGCATATGGAAATAACAGCCAATGATGATGCTGACACAGAGGAAAGCGAAGGCGAGGCGGAAGTTGAAGAGGAAAAAAACGAGAAAGAAGATGAGGAGGAAGATGAGGACGATGATGACAACAAAGACGACGATGCATTTGATTTAGTTTTTGACAACGAACCCGACATGTATATCGCGACACATATGCCCAAGCGATTTGCTGCTCAACAAGAACTTGGCCCCAATATCGAACACAATCTGACATTAACTATCGGTAAGGTCCAGCTAGATACTAGCTATGACGACGATGGTAACCTCTATGTTGATACTCGTCAGTTGAAGCGCTCGCAACGGGCTCGCGGGATGAAGCTCGATAATCTCAACTTCGAGAAGATGGCACCGAAACATTATAAGTTTGAGACCTCATCCGAAGATGATGATGACGATGACGACGATGACGACTATGACGGTGAAGATGTGGTGAGGTTTGCGGAAGAGATCATCGTTCAAGGAGAGGCAAACTTCAGACCGAAGAAAAAGGCACAGTCATCTACTACCTCGGAAACTGATGCCACCCCAGAGTACGGATTTTTACCTGAGGACTTTGATTTTGATGTGGGACGGGTCTCGATTGATAACGTCCGCTTTGGCATCTCTAATCTGTACCATGTTCGCAACTGTGATCTCTGTGGCGATGACACTACATATGCCTGGGTGGAGGAAGAAGAGCTTCACGAATACCTTGTTGCCAATGGTGTCAAGCCTCATCGTCTCGATGCTTTTATGAAGTACGCTTGTGGCGATCTTTTGTCTCAGGAATATGAAGAGCAACCTAACTATAGTGATGTTTATATTCTGGAGACTCTGGAAGAAGATGATGAGGATGACGATGATGAGGAAGAGGACAGCGATGATGAGGAACAGGAGGGGGAGAATATCGATATGCTATTGGCTCTTGCTGGTTCCAAGCTGTTCCGAGACCAGGACTTTGTTCCCATTGAGGGGTCATCTAAAACTCGAGGCACAGGACGGAAAAAGCAGCTCAACTTGGACGAATATGACATCGATACTGAGTTGATGGAAGCGCTCCAAGAACAGTACCGGGCTCGCCGTGAAGGTAAAAAGCGTCGCAAGGAGCAGCAGCTCGCTGATGCAATCTTGAACCACGATATGCTCATCAAGTACGCCTACTCGATGCACATTAAAGAGATCAAAAGCGAATTCGAAGACTTGCTTCGCGACGACGAGCGCGAAACCATGCTGTTCCCACCCTTAGACCCTCATGGCAACAAAACGATTGTCAAATTGGCGGGACTCTATAACATGAAGTCACTGAGGTGTGGCAAAACGCACCAATACATCAAGGTTTCCAAGGGCAAAAACACCTATACTAGCTACCCCAGCTACGATTTGATTAATCGTGTGCTTCGCCAACGGCCTCGGTTCCCTCGACGTGACGTTAAGGAGCCTCGTGGTCCTGGTAAGGGCGAGGGCAAAGGCGGTAAAGGTCCGCGTGGGGAGGCGGGTCCTGGGCCCCACGTCCGCGAAGGTGATATCGTTGGTGAGCAAGCTCCCGAGATTGGTCAGGAGAACATTGGTCGCCGGCTTTTGGAGAAGTTGGGGTGGAAGTATGGTGAGGGTCTAGGGATGAACAACAAGGGGATCAACCAACCGGTAGTGGCCCGAGTGAAAAAGTCTAAGCTTGGTTTGAAGACGCAATAATATATCTATATGTATCTTTAAATTATTTATAAAAAGCATTAGCATAATGACACACGACACCAACGACCATAGTTATTACCATTTGAATTCTTTGGGGCGAGCGTCATGGATGGCTCGTTGCTCACGTTCAAGGTCTCTGATCACAGCGGGAGGAGGATTAGGTAAACCAGGTAAAGTAGGCGGCGGAGGAAGCATCGCCAGCGATGCTGGGACCGAGGAGCCAGGGGCGCCTCGATTGAGCCAGGCGCCGGTGATTTCGTAGGGCATGTCATTGGGGTTCCAGAGCCCCTGCTCACGAGCTTTCTGCTCATAGTGCTGACAGTAGAGCTTGAGATGGGTACGCCCCGTCAAGTGGTTTTTGCGGACACTGGGTTTGTCATGGGTGAGGTAGGTTCGACAGTAGTCACAGTAGTACTTAGCCATCGCCGCCTAATCTGAGGGTGCGGCGCGATTCACGATATATAAGACACTGAGAGTAGAACAATTTGATCGACACCATATGAAATGAATTATGACGTGTCTTACAGCTAGTGTGACTTCGATAACTAAATACCAATTCCCGAAATTCTCAACCGTCTTAAAGCATTACTTCGTATTTGCCGGAAGAGGTGAGTAGTGGATGCAAATTAACTTAACGTATGAAGAAGTACTCACCCAGCTTAAGCAATAAGTTTCTAGTAGAAGTAGAGAATGGAAGAGTGATGATTTAAGTTACACCTGGTTTGATGCTTTATGAACTGACGCTGACATCATGTGATGACCATGTTTTGATCTCAGCTGGTCAATCCAAGCAACAATCAATTTTTACCACGGGTCACAGATTGCACATAATGCTTCTTATCACCCTTAATTTCACTCTAGAGGCAATCTTTTGTCGTGCTTCTCATTGTTTACTTCGTAGACTCAGTGGTGTGTTGTGGGTGTATTTTCGCACGCACCTCATCACCACTGAACCATGGTTTGGGAACTGGTGGTGTTTGGCGACTGCTATGCCTACATCAAGCACCGAGGCTACGTGCTGGCCGCAGACGTGGCTGCGACCAAGGACGACCTCAAGCAATTGCTCACCACTCCCCCCAGGCTGGAGCAGAGCCGGGCCAAGGTGAACAAAGTCAACCAACAAGTGGACATCCACGGCATCAAAGTGACGCTAAATCAGCCGTTTATCGACGTCATCTCGAAAATGCTGGGAGAATTGGATATGGACGAGGTGGAAACGGCGGCGTTGCTCATCGTGGCCCAGGATCAGGCCCAGGCTCGCGGTGTCAGCTTACTGGAGGCAGGGTTCATGGTGTTCTATGAGCGGTACCAATATATCCTCGAGATTGTCACCTACCTTATCTCCCGGAAACAACTTGACCTTCTCGATGTTCAGGCCTCCCAGGTATGGACTAACGTCTTTGCCAGTTTCACCAAGATATACGCGTTGATCTCGCTGCTTAACGCCGCCATCGACAAGCAAAAAGTCACCCTGGACATTAACGACTTGGAGTTCATTCTGAGTGTGCGCTACTTGCGCCAGCGGTTGTGGCAGTGCCACGAGAAGCTCGCGACGCTTCTGTTTGTGTTGATCGACACTTACCCTGAGCTTGCCACTGAAGCTAACACAAAACAGTTGATTGAATTCATCAAGAAGAATATAACTAATGACGATAGTGCCTTGATCCATTTCGTGCCGGTGGTACTCGCGATGGTTACTCGTTGTTTTGACCACGACGCTAACGTCGAAGCTATCCACAAGTACGTGGCTGATACCTTACAAGCTGACCATAAACGCACCGCCGATGCTGATAATAATCTTGACTTGGCCAAGTCTCAGCTTGCCGGTCTAGAGTTAGTGGCCTACACTGTGTTTTTAACCAAATTCATCGGGTGGTGTAAAGTGCAGGGGCTGCGGACACAGAAATACAATTTCAGAAACGATATTCTTCAGTACATTGAATGGCTCATCAGTTATGGAGTCATGGAGGCGTTACTAAGCTTTGGTGCCGAAACTGCCGTCACCACCGAGATTGGAGCTACCCCATATACCGCTTACGACTTCCGCGCTCTTTTACAAAGACAATACCCTCGTCTCCGGCCGGCGAAGTTTGAATACCCTGCAAGCGCCGAGCTCTTGTCGGTGGCTAAGCAACACCCGGCGGAATTACCTAATATCCACTTACTTGTCACAATTGACTACTTGAAAGTGTCACCCGAGTTTTCCGACGATCTTGTGGTGGGGTTTTTCCACGACTTCTTTGTCCTGTTTGTCGGAAATGCTGCGATCGTTCTTACCAGTTTACGCGATAACGAAGAAGACTTCTTATTAGCAAGCAAACAAGAAGCCGAGGACGAGACGGTAGCGCAGATTGCCGCTGCTCACGCTGCTAACGATGAAGCTGCCGCCGCTTTAATCACGAAAGTCACCACCTACGACTTGGACACCATTGCCACTAAGCTGGAACTTGAACGGTTTTACTTAGCGTTTACTTACGTCTACAACGGCAGACCTAAGCTTGCTCAACGTCTCTGGGAAGATGATGTTCACACCGACTTGGCCGGGTTTGTCCTGTGGGGGCTCAACAATAACACGCTGCTGTTGATCAGCGCTACCTTTTGCATGCTTATCGGGCTGTTTGCTCTGGCAGGGGCCCAGGCCGCCGTCAGACTTTGGGATATTTTGGCCGCCAACGCTGGCAACAAGTCAAAAAAAGGTGACTACTCGCATATTCTGATTGATCTGATCGTTGAACTGCTTGAGTACTACGCTACTGCGCTTTATGACTCGTTTGAACACGATGTCCATGAACAGTTGCGGTTGAAGCAAAAGAGACAAGAAGCGATGTTTCTGCGTCCGTCTGGGGGTGATGGCGATAACATTACTCCCGTGGTCATCGAGTACGCTGAAGATGCCGTCGTGTTTATTTCTGGGTTTGTGCTGCTTATCCTGCTGATTGTTGAACATTTGGCGAGTGATGACCACCCGAGGATGAAAGATATCCGCCAAGCGGCCTTTGACCGGTTCCTGCCGGTAGTGATCGAGTTCTTACACTTGGACAATGTGACCCTGACCCTCGCGGCTCTGGCGTCGTCTTCTCGTCAAGGTGCAGGGCTGCTGCTGCTGCTGCTGCGATCACTGGTGCTTCCTCATCTCGTGGTGCTGCCCGAAAATAAAGTGGTCATTGGCAACTTGATGGTGGGCTTGTTGCGCACTTTCGCCCAAGGAGCCAGTGATTTAGAGCTTGTTCACAAGGCTTGGGATATCATGGACCGGTGGATCTACCATTCATTGGCTCCGCGGTTAAAAGCCGCTGAACCTGAGAATAATGGCATCAAGAAACCGGGGCTCCCCACTCGCAATATCATGCTGATCCCTCAAGGGTTTGCTGCCACTATCGGTCTGTTTAGCCAAGCAGTGACGTTTGTGGAAGCAATCACGGTGTTATTGGCACAAAAGCTGACCTACACCCACCGCCTTCAGTTACGCTACCCTGCCGATCTTGGTGCTGGCTATCGGCCGCACAACTATGTTGGTATCTGGCCTTATTTCGAGTTTATCATCACTGAGCTCCTTGTGAAGCTGGCCGACATGGACCCCGAAGACGCCCTCATCTTGCGCCGTCGCATCGTTAAGTTGCTTGACTTGGCGTTGTCGCTGGTCGACTGGCCGTTCCTTACGGAAATCGTCCCGCAAACCGCCACCAAGCAGTTCAAACTTGACGACATTGTCTACTTGCTTGACTGGCCGACGTTCGTCAAGTCTCACCACGGGGTGGCGGCGATTGCCACTATGTTCAATGGCGATGCATTTAGCGCATTAGCTCAAGTGGTTACTGGCGGTAAAGTGGAAAGAGCAGTAGCAGTGTTGCGTCAATTGTTACACTTACAATCACTGTTCCTCCACCATTTGGCACCCGTGTTGACGCTGACCCCGAAGCACGCTACCCTCAACATCTATTTCCCTCCTGGAGTGGGCACGACGTCGACGCTGTTTGATGAGATGCTCTTATTCAATTTACCCACGGTGGTGACGATTGCATTGGATGTGGGCTCTGCTGACCCCACCGTGGCGGAAGCGGCAATCGACACATTGGCTCATATTGCTCAATCATCGCAATTCCTCCAGCAAGGGCTGCTCGCGGTGTCGTACCCTCCCTTGCTTCACAGCAACCGTTTACTCACTACGTTTGTTAGTGTTGATGAGAGTGACCGCATTATTGCTCAGTTTATCGCTCAATTTTGTGACGTCACGGGAACTGTGGGTGGTGCTGACGACGACAAATTAAGATTTAAAATCCTCAAGTTTTTGCTTGAGAACTTACGCCGGGTTAAGGGCCCGACGGTGGCCCACTTCCTTCTTGGTTACTCATTTGGCGGTGGCCATCCCCAGGCCCCTGTGGCTAGTGCGGGAGCTCCCAACACGTTACTCAAATGTCTTGTTGAGTACCTCCGCTTCAACGTGTTATTGCTTGCTGAGGTGGACTTAGCTCGCCATAATGCCCGCGTGGTGGACCACCTGCCCGCTCAGTACGCGCTGATGTGCCTTGAAATTATCGTCCATCTCGCTCAATCGCCTCAATTTGGCCGGCAAACGCTTGCTTACATTCGCGCTATTGACTCTGAGCTTCTCAAAGTGTTGGTGGCTGATCAGTTACGCGTGGATTCCACTACTCTGTGGAGTGGCATCGTGTTTGATGGTAATATGGACATTGACCACATCAACCGTTTTGTTGACAATGACCCCACGGCAGCAGCATTTGACCAGTTCATTGCCTTCCGCACTTGGGTCGTCAAGTTCTTTGCCCTTGAGTATGCTGCAGCGCCTCTCGCTGTGATCAGAGAGTGCTATTTGGAATTGGCGCTTAACTACCACACCCAGTTCCTCAACGGCCTGCCGAAAGTGTTGGGATTCTTGGACATCTTGAACTTTGGTTTCGTTAATTTCGATGCGTTTGCTATTGAAAACTTAGCGTCAAGCTACCACTTGGGTTCGATACTGACTCAGATCGGCTACGATGAGATGGGTACAATTGACATGCAAGTGGTGCGCGATTTCATCGAAGTGGAAAACCTCGCCAAGGTTCCTGCTACCACCACTTTGCCAGCCACGGGCAACACCACTTATAAATCATTGTTGCCTCCAGCTCTGAGCTCATCGACGACGAGCTCTCATTCATTTATCGATCGTTACTCACGTCCGTTCAGTTCTACCTCAATGGTGGACAAGTTTGTTGATGCTAGTCTGTCAATGGCGCTCCGTCTGTCAACGGCATTGGTCCCGTCAGCACCGCCAGCTAACGATACCGTGGCTCCTCTTCCTCCTACTGAACAACAGTTGCTGTTGGTACCGCTTCTTCGTCGCGCCTACATTATGAGAACTACTCGTACCGCCCAATTGGAGTGCTTGCGGGGTTGGTGCCGTCTTATCGATGCCCTCATCGAAGGTAACACCACCGATGCTGCCACTGGCCACGCTCGTGCTGATGCTGGTGAACTCATATTGGAGGTATTCCAGGCGATCTTACCGAAGATCAACGACTACTTGGATTCGGATGTGGTCTTCTCTGAAGAGCTCATCTCGCTTGCCGTACTTCTCTTTGACAAGTATGACCAGTACGTGGTGTCGCTGACTGAAGGTGAATCGCAACTGTTGGCGGTTAGCCGGTTGATGCCATTGTTCAAGAGTGGCGTGGTGGGGTTGTTGAACCTGAATTCTACTCCAACCTTACGCCTGGACTTGTACGTGTTGCTGACCAAGTTCTTACACAGAGTGTTTGGTGTCGCCGAGTTGGCTAAAGAGACCCGCAAAGTGGTGGCTGCTGTCGACAAACGGATGGTGGCCATCGTCGCTAATGATGCCATTTACCTGGAAGGTCCCCTGAGAATCACGCTGATTCTCTTGCTTGAGGCTCTCGTCCACCTCTCTCCTGAAGAGATCGTATCGGCGTTGGAACACAATAATCTGCTCAATCTTTTGGTGATGCTGATTAAGCGCACTGACGATATGATTGAAATGTGTCGCCAAGGTAAAGGTGGGGTGCTGATTCAGACGCTTGTGGTGGAGCTTGTGGCATTTAAAGCCACCATCTACTTGCTTGTGAGAGTGGCTCAGCATAAGCACGGTGCGCTTTGTCTTATCCAACTGGAGTTGTACCTGGTGCTCATGCAACTGCACTGGCTCAAGATTGACCCTGATCTTGGGGTGGGACTTGTCATTGAAAAACAACCTGACCACGAGGATGTGCGACTTCAACTTGTTCTTGATACGCCGGTGGGTCTCAGTGACCTTGTTGGCAGAGGCAAAAACCCTAAGGCAGCTGTGGTCCCGCAGCTGTTGCTGTTCCTCGAGTTCTTGGTGCCGTTGTTCCAATTGATTGCCACCGTTAACGTGCTGAGTGGACCAAACTACAAGCCCAGCTTCAACCTGACACGCGACTTGTTGAAACAATGTCGCCCGTTGGTGGTTGGGGTAATGAAACGCCAGCTTATTTTGGAAGAAGACGGTAAGCTGGTGCCAGAATTGGATGAGTTGGCGAAGATCTTTACGTTATTGGACTCGCTCACTCACCCTCAAAAGTAATGCAACAAGTGTATAATAGTATAAGAGAATAAGAGTTAGTGTAGACCATGAATAATGGCAGCTGCTATTGAGCGATCTTGTGGGATCTAATGATACGTAGTAGCCAATCATTGACCGATGATCAATGTAGGCTAGTTTAGTTGTTCAACGTTGATTCACTCCATTGTTATGCAAGACATTAATGGATCAATGTTGCGACTGATGGATGGGCTGAGAGCAACCGTTCACGGCTATAACCCTACGTGGCTACTCCCACGTCACTCCCACGTGATATACCATGATGTTACTAGGCATCAACGTTATAGCAACCTAATAACGAACGCGATCGGAGAGAATATGACGCGCATGATGGTATTACCGAGTAGGTTAAATTACCCACAGCCTTTTCGTGGGCTCGTGTATCCAAAGGAGTGAATAAGTGGTTCGACCTTCCCAGCGATAGCTCATGGGGAATGACGAACGCTTCCGACTAAAAGGGTTTTTCGCGGACGGCGCTAGTCAGTGTGGCAGGTGGTGGTGTATCGTCACGGTGTTTACCGTTTCGGGAGCGCGTGCTAAACCCGAACAAATCGCACCGAGACAAGTGAGGGATGGAAGGCAAGAAGTGCGACGAGTCACAGAGAATGTGTCATGCGCGAGGGTATATGGGCTAACAGAGGTGATAAGAACCGACTAAACGCTCATGACTTGACATTGTGTAGCTTAGTAGCCGTAATTAGCCCATATCCATCGCCTCTACTTTATCCCTAGGTGGCCCCGTGCTTCAAAGTGAATTGACGCGTTTCGCGCCTTGCAGGCCGCCTACGTGGTCGCGCAGATATTTTTCACACAATACGACGAGATGTCGGGGTCGAATATATGTAAGGAAAAATCACCGCCGTAAGTGAGCTATTGTTTGCGGCTTTCCTCAGTCTTTCGAGCTTCCCTTCCGTTCGCTACCTTCCACTCGTTTACGTCCCGCCTTCCACGCCAACCCCAAGGTGCTGTGCCATATATCCCCGTCCTGAATCCCCCCTCCTTTTCTCTTTTCTAACCAGTGACGATGATGACCAGCACGGTGTTCCTCATGGCGGCGGTGGCGATGGCCGCGCCCGTCGACACCAATGCCATCCCCAACACCAGCGACAATCCCTTTGTGCGCCACTGGCACCTGCCCCTGGGCACGGTGTTCATTATCGTCGGCGCCATCTTAGGTGCCATGATCGTGGCGTTTGTCGCCTACCACCTCGCGACCTGTCTCTACTACAACCGCAAAGCACGCCACGAACACGAGACGTTTGCCGGCCACTTCACCGACCTGGACCAGCTGTCCATCGATCTCTCGCTGGACGGCGACTACGCCGCGTCGCTGGCCGGCCGGCTGTACCGTGATCTGATGCTTAAGCGGGGGCTGATGTATGTCAGTCCTACTCTCTCTCTCAAACTCAAGGGCCTGGAGTCAGTGCTCGATTTGACCGGGCTGACCATTATCGAATCAGCCACCAACACGGGGCTGAACGTCGACCAGCTGACGATGGGTGGCTATACCCCCACTCTCAATCGACTGGTGCCTGACTTCTCTGCGAGTCAATTTGGCTCGCAAAGCGATACTGGTCGCCCGGCGCTGTTGTTCAGCGTCAACCACATGGCCTACCAGGGCGAAGTGCTGGCGCTCTACGGCAACAACAGCAACTACTTCAACAACATGCTTAAACCTGGGCGCCGAGAGTCCACGGGTGCCTCACAACGACTCAGTGTCGACTGGCTGGCGATGCCCGAACCTCCTAAGCCCAGCGACCAGCTGACGCTGCTGCTGCAGCCGGCCGCGGTGAGCCGACGCCACAGTCAAGTGTTGGAAGACCTTTTGGCTGGCACGAGCTCGCGACCGCCGTCGATGGTGTTAGAAGACCTTTTGACTCGCATGGCTGAAGACGACACTGCCGACAGTGCTCCTCGATAAGTTTTACCGTCTGATAATTTTTTGCATTCTCCGTGGACACCACTGGAGCTTACGCCCCTCATAATTTACGATCTCTGCATTTGAAAAGTCCGCATGTAGTAGCTATCTCATCCCTTGGGGCCCCACTAGCATTGAATTGCCTCGCAGGCACTATTTACCTTCGTTTGCAGCCAGACGCGTCATCACTAGGCGCGTGTCACCATTTTCTTTTTTTGGCGCTGCGCGCGCAGTCAATTTCACCTCCGCGTGTGGCCGCCAATGTCCAGTGCCCTGAGCGAGGCGACAGGTGCCTGATTTGACTAAGCGGGCAGTAGCCTAACCCAACGTGGGGCCCGTTTAAGGTATCGGGCAGCAGACAGTGATCGTGATCAATAAATATTAGGTTCGCGTCAGGATCTCGCAGTGATCAAGGCTTACTGATTATATAGAGTAGGGAAGGCATAATTGTCACGTTAACAATGGTGCTCGTCTCCTATCAGAGGGGCTTGGCAAGACCCAACTTGGTCAGTAATTACTGGCCTTGACTTGGGCTTTTAATTACTGGCCTTGACTTGGGCTTTTAATTACTGGCGTTGGCTTGGCTGTCTCGAAATTACCATGACTTGGCTCTGGCCTGGCTCGCACAGCTTTTTTTTTCTGCTCGCTACCTCACACCTAACGATTTTTGGCGGTAATTCGAGGAATAGAGATAAAAAAGAGTGAGTGGGTGCGAACTACGGGACCATGCACGGAACGCTGTCTTCGAACCAAACGCCACCGTACCCCACACTTACCGCCTCGGTCCCCCGGATTCCACCACCACCATCAACAACGCTACTACTAACTTGAACATTTTGTGAGAAGGTGTTTGACGCTACCAACTCCGACTCGGTGACATACCCCCCGACGTTGCTCGAGCCACGTGATCGAGCCCAATCGCAACGGCGATCTCGCTATAGGGCGAGCCACGACGAATTCGCGGAAATACTATTCCCTCACCGCTTTAACAATTCCCAATATGTTTGCCGCCAGAGCCACTTTGATCAGACTGTTCCGAACCAGTGCCCGCACCCTTGCCAAGGGCGACAAGTCGACGATTGACCTGTTCCGCCTCCCGTCGCAGACGTCGATCAACGACTGGGAGTTCCGCTACGACTTCATGCCCAAGGTCGCCACCCCGAAGACCCCCGCCGTTACCGAAGAAGCGGTGAAGTCGCAAATTGCTGAAGACAAAGTGAAACAAGTCGAGCGCGAGTTGTTTGCCCAGGAATCCAACCAGTCGGCGGTGTCGGAAGGGTCCCACGCCAAGGTGTTGCACGGGGGTGAACACGTCGAACACACCCCCATTGACGATGTTGCTACTACTGAAGCCTCCACTCCCGTCGACGTGTCGCGTCCTCAAGCGACTGACCTGGCGTCGGTGAAACCCGTCAACCAGGAGAAGTACGTCCACGCTCTGACCAACCCCGACTTGAACAAGCCGGAAGTGGTCAACTTGGGCGCCGACAACGAGGTCGACCACAAGACGCAACCGATCAGCCAGGCGGAAGTTGTCGACGATATCGAACACGACAACTTGAAGCACGCGGGCCAGGAACAACCGAAGAACCAGGGCGGTAGCAAAGTGCCGATCGGGGTGATTGCCGGCGTCGCCATCGGCACCGCTGGCTACTACTTCATGGCCCAACCCAAGGACAAACCGCTGCAACCTAAGCAGTAAGTGATATAGATACGGCAAATAACGAATACACAAATTAGGAAACTGTAACAATATGGGAGGATGGATGATGGATGAGATACTTCTGCTACAGTCGTTTTGTTTCAGATACATTATATGCTATTTACATGCTGGGTCACGAGGTTTAGGCGGCGTAGTGTCTGGCAGCGTCTTGGCACGCCTTCAACTGTTGCAAGTAGTAGTCGCACACTTGCATGTTGCCGTCGTTGTCTTCGAGACACTTGGTGAACATTCTCGCGTCGGCGTCGCAAGCTCTGGCTTGCATGTTTTGCTGTTGCTGCGCCACGGGGGCCACCTGTTGTTCAACGGGTTGGGCGGGGGCCAGCGAGCCACCACCGAACATACCGGTGATACCGGCACCCAAGGTGTGACCGATGGTCGAACCGACGGCGACACCAGCGGCGGTCAGCGCCATCTGGCCGAACAAACCGGGACCTTGCG
>NW_022995054.1:121680-161479 GCF_008704595.1 Diutina rugosa
GGAGGGTACGAGGCGGTGTGAGCCGATCTCGATTGGGTTCTGCTGGGGGCAGGAGCCGATCTTCTTTGTCTGGGCATGGTTGTTGTAGTCTTTGGTTGAAAGATGGAGGTAATGAGAGAATTTCGCACGTGTTTTATATATAGTGCGGTTGTGTGCAGGATGAGTCACCATTCATTTGAAGTGAGACTTCTACCGCCTTCGATTCTATAAATATGGTGGCAAAAATGACAGCATGACAGCGGAGGAATTCTCGGCACCAGTGAGGGATTATTGATAATGATAAGGAAACTGTACTGTGTTAGTGTGTTGATGTTGGAATCAATTTTAAAAGCGGTTCTTCCTTTTCGCCTACTAAATGCCGCTTACATAATCACTTGTGCACAACTTACATAATTTTGCCACTAGCGGAGGCGCTGCGACTTCCGATTGTGGAGGGGAGCAACCAGAGCTGACGATAGCGCCAGCGGTGATTGGCCTGAGGCAAAAAGAAACCTATCAGTGTCGGCATCGTCAATGGAGACATTCGGTGGATATTTTAGGTAGAGATAATCGACTTTATTCACCGACAGCGACGGTTAAGAATAGAATAGGGCACAAGTTACCACGGGATCAGGGTCTGGCCCTCCCATCCGGGGCGCCTCCTGCACACACCGGAGGGTTATCTCCACACGGCTATCAAGCCGCCGGCGACGCTCGAATCGATTTTGACAACCGCAAACCACTGCAAATGGCGTATACACCACAACCACCGCAAAAAAACCCGTCGCTAGTGGGGTCACTGGTGCGGCTGGTCGACGACGACGGCGCTAATGGCGCTGCTAGCGCCTCGCCCAGCGCCGCTCACCGGCGCCCGCGCCTGAAACCCCCCGCTAAGGGCGCCGTGGTGGACCAGCGAGGGGCGCTGATCGACGAATTGGCGCAGGAGGGGGCGTTGATGGGCGACGATGAGTACCAGTTTCTCGGGTCCCAAGGGGAGGTGGTGGCGGCGGAACAGGCGCCAGTGCATGTTGATGAAGACGGTAATGATCTCGACCAGCGGGTGGCTCAATTGGCGATCAATCTCCACAAAAACCGTGGCCTGGCGCCGGAGCTGACGGCGGAGGAAGCAGCGCCGAAGACCACGCCCAAACCAGTGGCCGCTTCGAGCAACAACATCTACCTGGCGCCTGATCTCAGCGAGTACCAGCTCGACCACCAGATTCATGACCACTCGCTGTTTGTGTCGCTGTTAGAGTCCCCCCACAACCCAAAGAAGCTTCCGGGGTATGTCGACCACCAGTCGCCGGCGCCCACTCAGAGAGCGCTGGTGCTGCGGACGCCGCTGGCGCCCGCGCAACCACTGCAACTGGCGCCGCCTCAAGTCAACGTCACCGACACCACCGACGGCCTTCACTCGCCTTACTGGCACACTGACCGGGACCTGCTGCGGAGCCGGGTCCGGGACTCGCTGAAGGGGCGCCTGCCGCTGAACCTGAGACTCACGGGGCGGCGCCACTTGGCTCGCGGCGACAACTACAAGACCGTGCACGACGAGCTGCCCTTAGGTTACGAGATGCCGGGCAACTTGGAGCCGCCGGCGGAGGACGACGGCGACGGCGACGACGACCGGGTGACCCGTCACGGCAAGCGGACGATGCTGGAGAAGCTCCAGATCGCCGAGAGCGCGCTGGCGCCGCCGGCGTTCGGGGGGCTGCGCGACCCGCTGTTGGTGACGCTGGGCGACTACACCAACTTCAACGTCGACCTGCCCCACGCCTACGACGACCGCCTGAAGCTCAACGCCCAGCAGCGGCTCGCGCTGGCGTCGTACTTGCGGCTGATCTCGCGGCTGCGGTCGCGCCCGGCGGCGCGTCGCGAAGCGTGTGCCAAAGACGAGGCCGACCCTAGCGAGCTTGTCCGTGAGGGCGCCTTGGTCAACGACGACTACGAGTACGCCGCCATGGACATCAAGGAAGAGGCCGAGCAGGCGGTGTGACACTGTCGTAGCCCAATCACACATAGCAACGTAAAACAACAGATACCACAAAACGACATATTCGTATGGCTCAAGGGGAGTGATAATGGCGACAGCGCGTGCAGCGCTCGTCTAGAGAGTGGTGCGAATGAATACTCGTGTGAACCAATATCACTTACCGTTTCCGTAAACCACTCACCAAAAGTTTATGAAACATTAACAGGTGTTTATGACCACAGCCAAAAGAAAAGAGCTACTAAATTGATTCCGTATAATTGTAGACTAATGCCCAGTGAATTGTCCTTATGAATTTTCTTTTCTCAGACAATTAATCACAAAGAGTCTCGTCTAGCACATTCCTTGTGCTCCCCAGGATCTAGCGTGGCTAAGCCTTATTTTAGGTGACAATTTAGAGCGCGTCGCCTCCCCCGAGCACTGGTACTCGGCTAGCGGCATAGTCACCCCACCCCAAAAATAAATACTATGACTGTCCCCAAACCCAATTAATCTTTGTAAACGCTAATGACATCCGTTACTCCGCCTAAACCGCGTACGCCTCGCTCGCTCAAGGTGTGGTGGTCAGCACTATTCGGCCCGCGCTCGGTAGCCAACAAACCCCGCTCCACCGATCCCACACGAGCTATGAGCGACCGCGAGCTCAGCCTGCTGCCACCGCCGCTGGCGCTGCCCCTGGTGAAAGACAAACTGAAAAAGAAGAAGAAGAAGCTGACGAAGAAGGCTAAGGATGTCAAGGAAGCCAAAACCGGCGACGACGGCCTCGACTCGCTCATGGCCGAGCTCAAGTTGGAGCTGGAAGCCATTGACGGCCTCGACGACATCACTGCCGCTCTCGACGACTTGGGCCAGCTGGTGGGGGCTACTAAGCCCAAGCTGAAGAAGAAAAAGAAGAAGCTGAAGCTGCCGCTGCCTCCAGAGGACGCCACCACCTCGAGTGACCCCGCCGTGTCTCAGGAGGCACTGGTGGACCCTGACCCTACTGTGTCGCTTGATCTGAGGGACTCCCACGATTCCACCCCAGTGAAGACGGATAACATCATCAATGAAGTGTTGGAGGCGAAATCAACGGATATAACTCCGGCCGCTGATCTCAGTGAAAATGCTACGCCTACCAAGTCAATTGACTCGCCTCTGAAACCCCCTAAGGCTTCTGACTCGGTTAATCCCGAAACTCCCGCGACTCCCACCAAAACTCGTCTGGGCTCGGGAGCGGCGTCCAAATTCGATCTGGACTTATTCTCCGTCGACTCTCATGATTCGAACGAATCTGCATTTGAAAAAATTGCTCGTGAAGCTAAGGAGATTGCCGAAGCCACCTACGCCGAACTGGTGAAGGATGCTGAACTTATAGCAGGATCTCAGGAACCAGTGATTTCACTGAGCACTGAAGAACCCGCCCCTGATAGCTTACAGGGCCATGAGCGACAAATCGCCATGGACGACTATGAGGATGCGAGGTATGAAGCCGAGAAGCTACTCGGTAACTCGTCTGATGAAGGTAATGCCTCAACAACAGCTGACGCTGTCCCCTCCTCGGAGAAATCAGATCCAGTCAATGAAGACAACGCCGAAAAGGTTCTTGCAAAGAATGATAAGGAGGCACCGACTACCGACGAAAAGCCATTTGTTACCAAAGATGTGAGTGAGAAATCGCAGCCAGCTGAGACCTCAGCCACGGTTGATGGTTTGGAACCCTCGGCTCAGGGGCACTTACTGTCACCCGCCACACCTACCAAACTGACAGTTCCCACCATGTCAACCCCACCGTCCACGAAGGTCGACAAGGATGTGAAGCCTCAATCTGACGCTGTCAAGGACGAGAAACCCATCAAGACCATAGCTAAGCCTAAGCTGGATAAGAAGACCACCAAGAAAGCAGCCATTCACACTGCTACCAATAACTCCCTGCAACCAGCTAAGGAACAGATCGTGCTTGAACTTGGGGAAAACCTCTACAATTACAAGGACGATGAACACCACTTGAGTGAGATCGCCGCGCTCAAGTCACTTCGCATCGACACTAAGGCCGTCAACGCGTATCTTGCTGCTGCTGCTAAGGAAAAGCAATCCACTTTGACTACGGCCGATGAACCAGAGACTAAGGTTACCGGGGCTAAAGACACTAAGACCGAAGACTCTGACGTCAAACAAGCAGACGTTGACGACGAGCCTGAAGCTGAAGAACCGAAGGCTGATGAGACTACTGCTGATGACACCAAGTCTAAGCACTCGAACACTGACGATGTTGAACCTGAACTTTCCGAATCTAAGGAAATTATACCCGAAGACTTAGAGGAAGCTAAGACCAAGACTGAGGCTGACGATGCTGACACCACCACCAAGTCTGTACCGGAAGAAGATGAGGTTGCTGGTTTGAACTTGTCGAACAAATCGGTAGCATCAGTTGACATCAATGCCGGTGGTGACACTGATGCTGTTCCTAAGGAGAAGTCAGCGACGACAGCCGCTGCCGATACCAGTCTCGATATTGATGACCTCATCAATGAGCTCCAAGGTGACGACGTAGAAGCGCTTCTTCGTGAGCTTGACGCCGACGAAAAGTCGACTCAGGCACGGTCCATCCTCAAACCGCTGGGCTCAGCTGCCGCTGCTGCTACGTCGACGGCTAAGAAGCCATCAAAAGCAGACGATGATCTTGACTTTGAGGTGTCGCAAGACGAGATCCGCAAACATTTGGCCACGTTGCCCATCTACCTCTACACGTCGTTGGCAGGGGGGATGCAAATCGTTCCTCGTACCAACCGGTTGGCGTTGATCTTACAAGCGAACGACATAAAGTTTGAGTACAAAGATCTCGGCACCGATGCTGAAGCTAAAAAGATCTGGAAGCGGTACGCTAACGGGCCTAACGGCATGCGGACGATTCCAGGGGTGGTCCGGGGCGATGAGGTGATTGGTGACTGGAAGGAGATCGACGAGGCCAACGAAGAGTATAAGGTGCGTGAGTTGATCTACGAAACATTATAAACACTCAGGAGATTTCATGGACATAGAAATCAATAGAAAACAGAAAACTTTGCGTAGTCCCTACTGCTTTATGCTTAATGAGCACTGAAAAGGATATCACGCTACAGGTAGATATTTGAACAAGACAGTATTTGCTCTCCGAGCCAGCACTTATTTTGGAGAGATATACTTAAAAGAATTGGGACCTACTTGATTTGTATAGCATCATATAAAAGGACGAAGATAAGCAACTCGAATGCTGAATTGTGTGGCAAATGCAGAACGATTTTGTAGAATACACGAATCGCAGCCGTAGAATAGCTCCGATTTGAGCGCGGTCGACTGAGATGAACGGCCGTATTAGTTTGATTTTGCATTTATGCAACGATGCCACAAATGGCAGCCAAGATGCAGAAGTGCTCTACAGGCTTAGATTTTCAATTTGAATCAGCCCAAATCACCCTGAATGCACACACGAATCAAGTCAGCTAAACACATACTCCAGTATCCATTCTAGCTTTAAAAGAGTGTTTTCACAGATTACATAAGAACAAGACCGATGATATAAGTGTTGACTTATGTAGCTCAACCTGTCATAGCTCTATCGATTTGTACTGCATAGAGCCTCCCGCGCTGCTCGTCAATTTTGAGTGTCTGATACAGTCTGCATATAGTGTGGCGCGCCACTCGTCAAAAATTATTTCGAATTTTTTTTGCAAATTTTTCGTAAAAAAAAAAAGTTTTTTTTTAGAAAAGACTTTTTACTCGGGAACAACTTTTAATAACGATTACATACATTATCAAACTTTGTTAATCGAGGAAAAGGTATCAGAACTCACTTGATTAGTTTGGTAGATGCTGGAAGCTTAGCCTGAAGATTTTTTACTACATGCAGGATTCTACAAGAACGCACATAAAAGCGTCATAAGTACGTCACCTTTTCATTTGAGTTCATGAAAGTTTTACAGCCTGTACTATAGCATATTAAAGTTGTAGCCGTTAATACATTTTTGATCTACTTTGGATTTACGGTAAGTAACGCCATGTTTGTTGTGTGCACTGCATATAATAATCAAGTCAAGTAGGGTGCCATAAGTAAAACTACTTCAAATTGACGTCAATTTGCCCAAATATTTATCTGCCATACCTCTGATGCCAAAGAATTTTATGAAGCAAACGGAAAGCCTGTAGCAATTTCTCCTGATTTTATAGCACACTTTGAAGTTTTTCACCAAGAAAATCAAAGAAATCTCATTTGCTGTTATAAGTCGTATTTGCACCGTATACATCACAGTGGTGTATTTCGTTTCTGTCTCAAGTTCACTATAGGTGATGAAAGAGCTTTTGGAAGAATCATGAATGATTTGCAATGCAGGGCTTGTGTGCAAGACCTCAAACTTGAAAGCCCGATATAAGTGTCAGCAACGGTGGCAGCATCTACCTAAACCTATCAAACCAAATAGACACGTCTCCAGATTACAATGATGCTTGTTAAAATGGACTAGTCACTCTGAAGCTGTGTGTTACAACTCAGCATGTTTGGTCTTGCATATTTGTCATGCACCTGCATACAGACATCAAATACAGACGAGGTGTTACACCATTCTTAGCACTGCTACGAACATCACGGGTCAATTACAATGCTCCCCAGATGTAATAGATTACGCTACAAACTCAAAGCCGTCCGAAAAAAAAATTGCACAAAAAAAAAACTTTTTTTTTCCACCGTTAAACTCACATAGAGACGCCAATTTTGAAGTCAACCCATCAAAATTCACGTCAACTATACTTTCAGTGCCAAAGAATCTTATGGAGCAAACGGATTGATCTTATCGATTTTTCCTGATTTTATATCACACTTTTAAGATTTTCTAGAGTAAAATACAGAAAATTCCCATTGCTGTCGTAAATGTAGCTTGAACCGTATACGTTGTTGTGGTGTTATTTTATTTCTGTTAGAAAGCATTTTACACAATTTAAAGATCTAGTCGAGAGCTGTACTTTGCACTCAGACGCAACTAATGTGTGCAGGTTTTTCTTCCACCTGCATACAAACACTCCACTTAGATGAGGAGTTATACCATTGTTATCACTGCTACAAGCACGGCAAGTTGCTTTCAATGCTCATTGGATGTGATGGACTACGCAAAAACCTTATTAGAATTAGATTTATTGGTGTCTGTCGATTATGATGGGTAACTGTTTGTAGTGTGTTCTTAAAAAACGAAGTTTCTAGTGATTGGGTAACTATCCAGACGTAGTCCCTCAAGTGTATGTCTCAGATTTCCCTTAATTCCATCATCAGCAGCAATGCTGTTTGTGAGAGCAGCCTCCATAAGCACTGTTGGACCATCGTTTGAAAATCTCCGCTATTCCACAGTCTGTGAGCAAACCCTAACCTCTGAACGGAAGCTTAGAAAGACTCTCGCAGTACAACATGATTTCGCTGAGCTAGATTCCATCGATAAGTAGTGTACAGCCATCCAATACCAATCAGCAAACTAATAAGTATGCTTTGTAGGATCAGTATCAGAATCGAAATTTCAACAAGTTTGCAGTGTATACTACAAAAACGGAATTGTTAACAGCAAGTTGTGATTTTTCGAAAGAACACACAATTGACGACAAAGCATGCTGAACCCTCATTCCAAACTACACAGGAATGAGAGTGAAACTTTCAACCTCCTTAAATTTCTGTTCCTTCGTCGACGTCTCATTGACGTTTTTTGAGACTCTTTGGCGAGATGATGATGCGGATGGGGAGCGGGAAGTGCAAAGATATGCTAGTCAATCTAAGTATGGGGGAAATGCAACATTTTTTAACATCTACTATGTGTCTCACAAGATTGTTCATTGGCTCAGCGCTGGTCGAGATGCTATCTCGCATTGTGTGAACCTTCACGCCGAAGTGTTTGGTCCCATTCTGATCTTATCTACGTGTAATTCAAATGGCGCTTACGTCGACTCTTCCAGATGACTTTCACTTTTATCCGATGTCACTGTAGGATTACAATGTGGTGACACGAGTTTCCTGCTGAATCACACAAAGAGGCCTCAATCCAAGCTTCGAACAAATCTTATTGTAGTTAATTGACACGCTTCGGTAAGACGTTTGGCCCTCAAACCTCTACTGAAGGTCTGTCGTGCGGTAGCCATCGCTTGGCATTGCCCCATCTCACCCTCATCGCGATACACCAATTGCCTTCATTTATCCCAAAAGCTTTCTGAATCAACAATTGCTTGGATTGTAACCTCAATCGAGCCCCGAGCGGTGTTCTGCTTCCCCTCACTAAATCTCACTGTGCTTCTGCTGGAATCTGCCGATCAAGCCACGGCGCCGTAGGCGTGCGCGCGGCGTCTGCGGGATCAGTTTCTGGGGTCAGGCGGCTTAAGTTGCCCTCACCTACAAGTTCCCATATATCTCCCCCAACCGCCCATGCTTCCCGTGTATCGGCATCTGGGCGTGGCAGCGTTCCGTGTCGTCGGAGCATTGGCACAGTCGCCGGTGCGGGGGCCAGACCCCGCCCGCAAGGCCAACTTGGGGGACATGGTGCAACAGCTCCGGTTGCGGGTGCCGGGGTTGCTCCACCACCTGTTGCCAAAACTGATGGTGAGTCCCGACGTGGTGCTCCGGGTGTGTCCCACTCAGTACCACGGCTACCTCCCCCAATTGAAAGGACACGTCCCGTATTACGCCACCTGCAAGGCGCTCCAATTGGTGCTCTCGCTGGTGGTGCTCAATTCCCGGGCCCGCATCCACATCCAGCTGCTTAAGATCGGCACCGATGATACCCCGCTGACGTTGATCCCCGGGTCGACGAAAATCGGCATCAAATGGACCACGTGTGACCCCCGGTGCCCTCACCTCGACGGTGAGCTGTCGCTGGCGGCTCGGCTCGGCTCGCACACGTGGAAGGGGGTTGACTTTACTGGTAGCGTTGGTCTTGGTGCTCTAAAAGGCCTTGTATCAAATCCTACCGACTTGGACCGCGTGATTCTGGGAGTGTTTGTGTTTGAGCTCAATCCCCAGTGCGACCAGATCCTTGTCCACTCCATTGAAGACGTCGAGACGTTGGAAAAGGAGATGGGGATGGCTTCTCCACGTCTCCAACGAGCCGTCAACTTGTAACTACACCACCTTCGGACAGCTCTAGTAAGGTGTTCACATGTCTTGTGTATATAACTATTTTTCATCGGTATCATTATAAAGATTTTTTGGTATAGTTCGTTTGTTAGGTTGATCATTCCCTCATGACGAGAATCTTTTCCGTCGGCATTAGTTTCATCGTTTCGCGTAACATGATATAGTTTTGCCACTCTATGACAAGGAGCACCGTGATCATCAACACCACAAGCGTCAATGCCGCCAACAACGGTCCCGAGAGCTCGTGGCGAACGGTAGTAGTGGTGGTGGTGACGTGACGTGACGGTTGGGCGGTGGCCTTTTCCGACTCCTTGGCCGTATCTGCCAGCGGTTTAGTGGCACCAGAATCATCAGCAGCACCGGTGACATAAGTGTCTTGGTCAATCTCCTTGCGCAATGCTTTCAATAAGTCATCGGCGGCCGCCTGTTGGCCAGATAACGACAGCTTTTCAATCATTCCTTTGATCCACGAGCTTCCAGTCCACTTGATATAGAACAGGAGTCGAAAATCAGTGGAATTGTCGTCGCCCCAACTTAAAATATAACGGGTGTGCACAGCAAAGGAGTTCCCCAGCGGGACATCGGGAGTGCGAGTAACCAGCTCCACCTCGATGTAGCTATCGTAGTCCAAGTTATAGATCGTTTCCACCACCTCGCACCGCGTCAGTTTGGGACCAATGCTGTAATTGAGGGCTTTCTGGTAAGTGTACGAGCGGGTGTTGGTTTCGGGGTCAAACGCTGAGTACTCCGTAAACTCCAGCCCGTCGTGGTCTTCAAGAAACTGGCGGTGGAAGGTGTTGTTTTGATCAAAGAGCACGGCAAACGTCACTCCCAACGGGGCATCGATCGTCTCGTCAAATAACACGATCTCCTTATCAATCGGCTTAACTTCAGGTTCAGTGGGGGCGTGAGTATCGGGACCGTGATTGCTGAAGCCACACGTCTTGTTGAACTTGCGCGTTTTCGTGTCAGGAGCCAGCATCATCAGCTCGTCGCTGGTGGTGGTGTTGTCGTCGCCGTCCAACAGCATGAGGTAGTTTTCTATTCGCGGCAGTTTCGGTTCGCTGTTAGCAGTAGCAGCCGACTCGGTACTGCTGCTAGAAGTGTCAATCAAACGTTTTGGTGGACCTCCGGCTAAGTGCCAGGCAGTGACTAAGAGGTCAAAAGTGGCGTCACGCAGAATGAAACTGGCGAACGTGTACTTGTTATTCTCTGTGTCAATGGCAATGCCATTAGGAAACAAACCCGCCGTCAGTTTCCTCTCAATGTTAACGATTTCGTCCATCTTGATCACAAGATTGGTCACCCACCCAAGCAAGTTGGAGTTGAAGCACACATACATCCCCAGGATGTAGAGCCGCCCTTGTAACAAGATTTCCCGCAGCATGGCACAACTGTAGTCGTCCAACAACCGGTCGGTCAAGTCCAATTGCTTGAACGTCTGGTGGAACTCGACGTTTCGTCGCATCAGCGCTAGCCGGTATTTGGTCGAGGCAAAGTGCTCCTCATCGTACATGGCATTATCGCGATCGGGCAGGGGCTGCTGGGGGAGCTTTTTGCGGTAGCTGATGACCTTGGGCAGCTTTTCTCCCTCGGCTTCAACGATGGTGTCGTCGGTCGGGCCGGAAGTGGTGGTTTGGTTCAGCGTCCCCGTCACCTCGCGGAGACGGCGGGCCAGGCCCAGGTCGCTCAGCATGACACTGTTGGCGTCCTCACGGGTGGTGTGTGGCAGAGCAGGTCCGGTTTTGAACGGCAGTTGGAGAGACATTGGCGGGCCCCGGCTCTGGCTAGGCGGTGAGTGGGTGCCGTACCGGAAGTAAGCGCGGAGCTGCCGGCGGCCGTGCCTGCAGGCGGACGTTGCCAGTTCGACTCCAATCGGAGATAAATACAAGTGCGAGACTAACAGGAGATGAGTGAAGGCTTGAAAGTAAGGGTGGAGGCATTCTGGATCAATTAATTGGATTTTGATTAATTGTAACTTCGATTTCGACTTTTGTCAGAATTGTTAGTTTTGCTCATTTGTGTGTCTCGTTTCGTAGTCCTGACTGTCTCTCTAGCCATTAGTGTCTAGCCATCAATTTGATCGCGCGAACGCCACGTACCATGAGCCAAAAGTACGATAAGCTTCTGAACCAGGTAAGTCCCGTCCATCAAATCAGTCGGTATATGGTCAATTACTAACGTCTAGCCGGAGCTGGTGCTACCAGACTACGTCGAAGCCGATGAGGACGTGTTCCCCCAGCTGACAGCACCGCTGTCGGTGCCGTTGACCTCGGTGTCCGGGAACATGACTTCGGCGCCAGCAGCAGCCCCGTCGCAGGCGGCCAAGGACTACGGCAATTCCCACATGTTTCTGATCAATTTCTACCGGCGGTACTTTGACATTGATCTGGAGATCTTTTTTGACAAACTTTACAAGACCCTCATCCCCTTCACCAGCAGCGACGACGACATTGCACTGGACCTGCCCGAACTCTATGGGTTTATTTGGATCACCGGGACGTTAGTGTTCCTCATGTTTGTCAGTGCCACGGCGTCAAATATCATGGGCCAGTGGCTTCATGGCGGCGACGAAACTCCCGCTTACAATTACAACTTCGACCTCATATTCAAGCTGATGGCGATTTTCTACGGGTACAACGTGATCGTGCCGTTTTTATTAGTGATGTGGACGCGGTTCGTCACCAAGTTCCCCGAGCCTCTCCCGCTTTTCAACGTGATGCTGATTTACGGGTACACCAACATTCTCTGGGTGCCGATCACGTTGATCAACTTCTTGTTTGTGGTATTCATTAGCTACGAAAAGCACCACGTGCTTCTCAACGTGCTTGAGTGGGTGATTGTGGTGATTCTGGGGGTGATCACCATGATCAGCAACTTACTGAAGGTCGCTCCCAGCATCAAGAACAACTGCGTGATGCTCCACACCGGCGACGCCGCTGCCGGGCGCCGGGTGTACTTCCCGTTGTTGGTGGCGTTGGGGTTGGCCCACGTTGGCTTCACCGTACTCGTCAAATGGTCATTTTTCGGCATTAACGTCTAATATACACAAAGAGGATGAGAATCATGAAAGAGTGCCTACGCCTTGTAGGCGCCAGCGCCCGCGCTGGCCAAGTTGCGGCGGTGGCGACGTATCTGCTGCCATCGGCGTAGGCCAATGGCCGCCACCAATACCGCCACCACGGGGAGTACTGATGCCAAGGCGATCTCGCCGTTGCTTAGTCTCGAAGCCCGCTCCGTCACCCACCACACATGCTTCTCAGAAGTGGCAAACCACGGCTGGCTGGCAATACACACCTGAGTGCCATTAGCTAATTCAAGACAATAGGGAGCGTCTTCGTGACGACAGGGAGCTTCGCTGGAACACCGGTTGAGGTAGGGAGCCATCGGCTGTTCAAGCTCACGGCAGAAGTCGACGATCTCGGGGGTACTCAGATTCACCATGAGCCGGCCTTTTGGTTCTTGGAACGGTTCGCCCCAACACTCGATTACGTCATCGTTACCGGTGACAGTGAGAAAGCGGGAGATGTCGTCGGGACAGATCTGGGAAGGGTCCCACTGGAAATCGATGCCCAGCAGCGGCACCACGGGGGAGTATGAGGTGTGGGTCCCCATGGCTCTTTTGGAGAAGGCTGAGGGATTAGGCTATGGAATCAGCGTTTAGGGGGGCCCCATACCTTTATACGTAATGATTGGTTATTGCTGAAAGATCCTTGGCGGTGTCACTGGGGGGGGTGCTATTGTGCCAAGCCGACCCCCGTTGCGAGCGCGTGGCTGCCTTATCGCTTACGATGGCAGCAGACGAAGTAAGCTAAAACGGTAGCTGCTACGTATACATCTATAGTCAAAAACAACTATAGTGATAGAAAGTAAGTCAAGTAGTTTGATTAAGTACTGCTTTGCCGTGGCTTTGTTAATTACCTGGTGATCATTCGCCAGTATCAATCGGGACAATTTTCGCGGCGCCGAGGTGCCAAGAGTCGTTCCCCGTCAGCAACTAGCCCCAATTCCCGAGTGTGCACCTGACGGGTTTTTTTTCTGATTGTGTTTATCCCCTGCATATAATTAACTATTGCATATAATATGTAATTGTCTCTGGATCTATTATCGTGTCTAATTAGCGGAGTGGAGGGCTTGCCATGAGTGCCACCACCGTTTCACGTTCCACCACGACGGTAAACCCGCGGGTTCAGTTAATCCCGTAAACCACAGCGTCGTAGATGAAACAGTCAGCGGTAATGTAGTCACCGGACCCACGGGACGACCCCACACGTTAGCAGCGAATTTCTTCGCCATCAGCCATCTGGTGACATTCGTACCATCTAAAAAGCTCTCCACTTCACGAGCATCACACCCAGTATTGGGCTGGACGCCGTCCATACGTTGTTCAAGCCAATTGACCACCATGGGCCCGCCAGTGACGATACCATTGACGTGGCGCAGCGTCAAATCGGTGACAAATTCTAACAGTTTGATACCCTTTTTGCACCACGAGTGGAACATCACCTCCAGGTCGTGGTAGTTGATGATCTCATCGTTTTTGGCGTGGTATAAAAGCATGGGGATGTGAGGGTAGGGAGTATCGGGGTCGTCAGCCATAGTGTGCTCTTTAAAAATCTTTTGCACCAATGGTAAGTCCAAGACGGTTAATCCGTCTCTAGCGTAAGGCTTGTCCCCAGTGAAGAACCGTTTATGCCTAAACTTAATCACGGCGGGGACCATACACGAATTTTGAGTATAGTTGATTTCCCGGTAATGAGCGTCACTAAGCTGGTCCCTAATCAACTCGTCAAATTCAGGGTATTGTTTGGCTAAACCACCCACCGCCAGTGCCACTAAACCAGCGTATAACGTACCCTCGTTATGACGAGCCGTCAGCCCCAAGTTCAGCACCACTCCCCCCACCGCTGCTCCCACCACGTTCTTTCTGAGGTCAGGAGCGTACCGTTTGATCAATGCCAGGGCCCACTTAGTTGGGATCAGGCCACCCAGATACCCCCACATCGTTACCTTTGCCAGGGGAGATATACCAGTAGTATCTTCAGTGTGCTTAACCACGCCTCTAATCAGGTCAAGTACGGCATACCCGGTTTGCTTTCCACCGGGCCACCACCCATGCACCGTCTCGTAGTCAGGAAGCACGACAAACATGCCTCGGTCAAGCGCCAATTGTAATGTGGCCATCTCCAATTGATTATAAATAGTAGTCATCAGTGCTCCCGAAAGTACCAGGTACAGCGGAGCACAGTCCGGGTCACTGGTATCCTGAGCCATTTGGAAGAAAAGAACACGGTCGTTTCGAGCGCCATGAGGAGCAATCACCGTACTGACCACTGCCACCGGGTGGCCGTGTTTCGTCTGAGATTTGACCATGACTTGCCATGCCCCAGCCACATTCATCGAGAAATACACCAGGCGTAATTTGTGGGGTACCGGTCTCAATTTGAGCACCTCACCCGGTTCAGCGGTGGCCAAATTGGCCGGGTCTTGGTACCACTCGTCCTGCGAGGGTTTAAGCACTTTGGCAGCCACTGCCACAACCATGAGCCACCATATCACGAGATTCATGGCGAGTGGTGTTTAGGTGAAAAGTAGACGTACGTCTTCTTAGGGCGTCTGAGGGGAATTCGGACCCATGTGATCGGAGTGTATCGGTACTAAAATTTAGTGCTATATAACCGTTGCGCACTCACGTGTCAACGGTCACCATGTACAAAAGTAAGACCTGTCACATACAGTTTTCGTTTACTTCGTTTACTTCGTTAGCTTATGCAAAAAGTTTACTAAAAAAGAAAAAAAATAGAAAAAGAGAAGTAAAAGAAAAATAAAAGAAAACAAAATAAAAGATGTCATGACATCGGGGTCTCGCCCCATGAGTTTTTTGTAATGTTTGAGAGTGCAAATGTCGTCACCGCTCGTAGTACCAGTTGAGCATGCGGCGGGAGGCTTTGTGAGCAGCACCTTTACCGTGGTCAACGCCATAACGGATAAACCGTTTCACCGCATCAATCAGCACGTTGGTGGCCAGCCCCACGTTGCGGCCTAAATAGTGGCCGCCCGTGCGTTTTAACAGCTCCAACGTCTCTCTCATGGCTCCAGGGTAGCGCACAAACGAAAGCTTATTGAGTTTGACACACCCTTCCACCGGTGGTTTACCAGCAAACCGGTCGCTCATCCAGGTGATGGCAAGCGGCACTCCCAGCACCACGCCAATCATGTGGTCTGACGTGTAGTCTGAGAGGAATTCAAGTGACTTTATGCCTCGACGACACCACAGATCAACGAGAAGAGCACAGTCCTTATGTGGAAGGAGTTCATCGTGGTAGCCATGGTAGATGAGTACTGGAGTTTCTGGCATCGGTCCTTCGTCGTCTAGCGGCATCAGGTTCTCGGCAAAGATTTGTTTACACACCTCGTTATTGAGGAAATCCCATCCGTCTTTGATCCAAGGTTTTTTACCCAGAAAGAACTGAACACCAACAAACTTCATTACGTTAGGAAAGAAGCACCCTGTTTGCAGTGAGATAAATCGGTGGTAGTTTTTTGGGCTCATATTCTGTTTTAACAAAGCATCAAATTGAGGATAAGTCTTAGCGTAGCCTCCCATGGCAATGGCGATGATACCGGCAAACGGAGTGCCGTCGTTTTGCCAAGCAGCTGATGATAAATTGGTAATAACGCCACCAGCAATGGTACCAATTAAGTTAGTCTTCAATTCGGGGGCGTATTGAGGCTGGAGTGCCAGCGCCCAGATCGTAGGGATCGACCCGCCCAGGTAGCCCCACATCACCACCTGGGCCTCACTCAGGATATTGGTGGTGGCTCCCAGAGCGAGCACACCGCGAATTGAGTCTAGCGTAGCGTAAGCACCTTGAGGACCTCCAGGAAACTGGTTCTCCACGCCTCCGTGGTCAGGAACCACCACTGGCCACCCCTTCTCAAGGCATAACTGAATGAATAAAACCTCAAGTTGAGATGAAAGAGTAGCCATCAGTGCCCCTTCAAGCATCGCGATCAGCGGCGCACACTCCTCGGAGCACAGATCAACAAACATCTGGTACAGCACGATTTTGGTAGGGTCAGCGTTGAAGGGAATAATGACACTGGTGACCACGGCTGAGGGAATCCCGAACTGGTCGGTCAGCCGCACCATGAGCTGCCACAGCTGGTCGACATCGATGGCGAAATAGATGTTGCGGAGCTTGTTTGGTGTGGGTCTGATGCGAAGAATAGTGCCTGGCGACTCAGCCTCAAACCCGGGTGGTGGCACGTAGAACTCGTCCTCCGTGGGTAAGAGCGGGTGCTGGAACTGCGTTGCCACCACTAAAGTAGCCCACAGCGCCACATAGAGCACCCACGTCAATAACCTCATCGACAGGGCCAGTGTTTACTGAGGTGGTAGCGCCGGGTCATTGCGTAGCTGTTGGCTTGCGGGGGGTTGCGGTCACATGCACTCCTCCCACGCCGCGTCTCGGCGAGTACCCGTTTCCAGCAGGTTGAGCGACGCCGGGCGTTATGCCTGCACTGGCTGCCTACAGCACTGCGGCCCGTGGGGCTCAGGTGGCCACCGCGAGCACGAATAAAATGTGGCGCCTGAGAGAGGCACACTATCGGCGCCGACGTGGCCTCTACTGGTAAGGCCAACAAAAAAAAGAACTGTGCCGCTAATCCGGAGCTTTGCTAGACTGTACGAGCTTTGTTAGCCAGGTTTCAAGAGTGAATCATAGAGTTGTACCATGGTGTAGCTGATAGCATTGTAGAGTGAGAGTGGGGAGGTAGAGTTAGCAGTAGTGAGCGGGAGTGTTGGTAGTAGTAAAAACTGTGGCTGCTGATCGTACCCTTCGTACCCGCGCGCGCGGATCGCAGGATCGCCTGGCTCAGTGCTTTTTTCTCATTGGTGTGGGTATTTTTCACTGTCCCAGGGCTGCGTAACCAGACAACACGTGCACTCATCTAATCGCCATAAAGTGAAAATTTTGGTCGCCGTCCCGACCCAACATATATAAATAACGCGACCCCCGTGAGTGCAGATTTTCTCCTCGTACCGTTAATTCGTCACACCCCCTCTCCCTCTTCCACAGCCATGACTGCCCAACAACCGGAAAAGTTCTTGTTCACCTCGGAATCGGTCGGTGAAGGCCACCCCGACAAGATCTGTGACCAAGTGTCCGACGCCATCTTGGACGCGTGTCTCGCCGTCGACCCTTTGTCGAAGGTCGCGTGTGAAACCGCCGCCAAGACCGGTATGATCATGGTGTTCGGTGAAATCACCACCAAGGCCCAATTGGACTACCAAAAGATCATCCGTGACACCATCAAGCACATTGGTTACGACGACTCCGAAAAGGGGTTCGACTACAAGACGTGTAACGTGTTGGTCGCCATCGAACAACAGTCGCCCGACATCGCCCAAGGTTTGCACTTGGAACAAGCCTTGGAAGAATTGGGTGCCGGTGACCAAGGTATCATGTTCGGTTACGCCACCGACGAAACCGACGAAAAGTTGCCGTTGACGGTGCTTTTGTCGCACAAGCTCAACGCCGCCTTGGCCGACGCCAGAAGAAACGGCACCTTGCCCTGGTTGAGACCCGACACCAAGACCCAGGTCACCATCGAATACCAAAAGGACGGCGGTGCCGTCAAGCCCCTCAGAGTCGACACCATCGTCATCTCGACCCAACACGCCGACGAGATCTCCACTGAAGACCTCAGAAAGGAAATCCAAAAGCACATCATCCAAAAGGTTATCCCCGCGGAATTGTTGGACGACAAGACCATCTACCACATCCAACCCTCGGGCAGATTCGTCATCGGTGGTCCCCAAGGTGACGCCGGTTTGACCGGTAGAAAGATCATCGTCGACACCTACGGTGGTTGGGGTGCCCACGGTGGTGGTGCCTTCTCGGGTAAGGACTTCTCCAAGGTCGACAGATCGGCTGCTTACGCCGCCAGATGGGTTGCCAAGTCGTTGGTCAATGCCGGCCTCGCCAGAAGAGCCTTGGTGCAATTCTCGTACGCCATCGGTGTCGCCGAACCTTTGTCGATCCACGTCGACACCTACGGCACCTCGGACCGTTCGTCGGAAGAATTGGTCGAAATCATCAAGAACAACTTCGACTTGAGACCCGGTATCATCGTCAAGGAATTGGACTTGGCCCGTCCCATCTACTTCAAGACCGCCTCGTACGGTCACTTCACCAACCAAGAAAACCCTTGGGAACAACCCAAGAAGTTGAAGTTCTAAGTGTTTTGTTGGTGGTGAGCCCAACCTAAACTCGTGATGATTAATGTAATGACTCATGAAACCAACGCTCAACTCGTTGGTTTACACATTATGATGAAAAGAAAAAAAGAGAAAAAACCCTTAGAAAAAAAACGATGTCATGTTTGCTTTTACAATTGTTCCTGGATAGAGTATTTATTGCATTAATTGGGGTCCTCAACGGACAAAAGGATAGGTTATATACTGTAATAATTTTCAGTAAAATTGGAACTGTAGTCGAAAGTTACCGAAGAAACGTTCAATTAACGCATGATGCATTTATACGAGATTCATATCTCACACAAAATCAACGGTCACTATTCAGTGTTACTGATCGTTTGGTAGGTCAGCTGAAAGCGTTATTTCAGTTGTGCCTGACATTTACGTTGGTACCTAATGTTACCTCATCGCTTCAGGTACTAATTATCAAGTTTAGATCATCAACAATGCATTTAATGTGATTTGAAAGCCAGTTCCCTACTCGTGCAGACGTGTCAAAGTATCAAAGAAGCAACCAAATAGTCAAACAGACGCTGTTCATCAAATTGCGATGAGTTTGATCGCCTCAAACCGCCTAGTAATGAGCCAAGACCAATTTTTTGTGAAAGCGGTGTGGCGCAGTGGAAGCGCGTTGGGCTCATAACCCAAAGGTCACTGGATCGAAACCAGTCACCGCTACAAAACTTCGATTTATTTTTTATTCTTTTAATTATTTGAAAGGGCGTATACCTTTATCGATTTGAGGATATAAACGTCGTATAGTTTTATGTCACAGCTCTACAAAGTCAATGGGCTGGTTGCAGTTTTTACCGTTGACCGCAGGGAAGTAGCGATGGTAGCCGAGCCAGGCCCCTACGATACCGATGGTGGAGCCAAAGCAGATGTCAAATAAGTGGTGGCGGTAGTCCTGGCCGCGAGACAACGCAATGTAACTGGCCAATACCAAGGGTAACAGCGCAAATATCAGCTTGTATAACGGTGCGTGGTTTCGCCACACTTTGAATTGGCCCATAAGCCAGAGACTGAGGAAGCCTAAGCCGGCAAACGCAAATGACGAGTGGCCCAGGGGTGTCAGTTTGAGACCGTCCCAGAGGTAGGCTTCGCCAAGAGGACTCAGACACACCAGAATGTCCACCAACCCCGTCTTTTGTGTAGTCTTAGCTCCACAGCGAGCCAAGAAGTCGGGACGAGGATTGGCAATCCACACCTTAAGGGTATCAGTGATGACCCCCACCATCGCCATCGTGAGCCAGAAGGCGAGGTTGGATACTTGGTAGAGGTGGATGCGATCGTAGTTGGTCTTCCCTTTCACTAACAGAATCAACGTGATGATGATCGAGGGAGCAATACACGTGATCAAGTAGAGCTGGTCATCACTGAACCGCTCCACATGGGCGAATGGGTGGGAGATGCGGGGGTTATCAATCTCAAACTGGCGCGTGAACGGCTTTGCCAGCTCGCACACGGTGAAGAAGGCGATCAACAATACCAACACCACGATCCAGTCGGCGACGTAGGCGCGGAACCGATTCAGGGTGAGGTAGAGCTTCATGGTGGCACGAGGACGACGGGGTCAGAATCGACACGGCAGTGTGGTAACGTCGCGAGCACCCCGAATTCAGATTATATTCGCCCAGTTGAGGGTAGCGCGCACGCATACTACACGTACTAAGGGGGCCCTGGTGGTGCACATAGTGAAATAATCCATATGCGTCGACCGTGTGTTAGCGAGATCCCGCGTACGAGGAGGTGAAAAGGTTTTAACTATTTTGTTATGAGTAGTCGAGGGTTTATTAAGTTATATCCAGGTTTTCATTGATTGATGGATCATGTTTGAATGGGCGAAATTTTGTACATTGTTCGCTAGCTTAGAATTATGGCTTGGCAATGCGATTACGTTATAATTTACGTTGGAGAGTTAACTCCGGCATCAGCAGCTTTTCTAAGCGTCTCGTCTCAATTGGTAATAATTATTTGATGCTAGTTTGCGTTTCTTTCGAATTAGGGTTGACTTGAATCGAGAGTTGCTACAGCCAACTTTGTCGGTGGAGTTCTCTTACAACTCAAAACATTTGAATGCCTCAGCGATAGTGACAAGAGTGTCGCTTCGAATTTATTCATGTAGTTACTTATCAAAGCCATCGACCGTTCAAAAATTTGCTATGTTGGCAATGAGCCTCATTAAAGCTCTCTTAAGTTTGCAGTGTATAGAGAGGTTCGGGAGACGTAGTTACTATCGACGCTTAACTCTTTGTGTATTATGATTATACGATTTCAATGTCAAAGAACACGAACGGCTCGTAGTCGGTTTCCACCAACAGCGCGTACTCGTGCAAGTTGGTGTTTTTGCTCGAGGCCTCGCCCCCCAAGTAGCCAAACTTCTCCACCAATTGCTTCTTGGCGGCGTTGAAGTTTTTCTCAAGCAGCAGCCCGTGGAAGCCGATGAGGTAGTAGTCAAACAGCGGCGGCAACCCGTACCGCAACACCAGCTCCACGTACACCCTCATTGCCTTGATATGGCACCAGTCGGCGAAGATATCCAGGTAGGCGGTGCGGGCCAACCGCACCAAGTCGTTCTTCAGCTTCAGCTCGTTCTGCTGCGTCAAGTCAAACTCCTTGCGCATGTTGTTGAGGGTGTCCTCGGAGTACTCAAAGTCCGTCCGCGGGTGCCACTTCTTGTCGCGGGCAGCAGCGACGAAGTCAGGCTCGTATTTCTTGAAAAGGGTCACGGCATATAAGTTGTACTCGCTGTCGCTCAGAATCAATTCCGCCAGTCGCGGCACTACGTATTGCACTAACGTTTCGTAGGAGTTGCGGAACTCCTTGTCCAAGTTCTTGGGGACAGCCACAAGCACAGTTTTGAGGTGTTCCAGGTTTAAGACAAATTGGTCAGGGTGGACGATGTCGTGCAAACTGCGGATCAGTAAATCACCGTTACGTTTGCGGTCGGCGGCGGCAAAGTCGCTGCGGGCCGATTGGTAGGTTTGGTAGGCAGCCCTGACGTCGGCGTCTAAGGAGAACGCCTCGTTGGTGATGAGCTTCACCAATTCGGGGATGGGCTTGTCGAGGCGGAACTTGGAGGTGTTCCACTTGAATGTTTCCACGTAATCGGTGGCGGGGCGGTTTTGCACTGTCCGCTGGAACGACGACGTTTCCAACACATTGGTGAAAATGTCAACAATTTTAGCCACCGACCCGGCCAACTGGGAGTCGATTTTGCCCAATTCCTCCAGCCCTTCAATGAGCGAGTCCAACGTGCCCAGCTGGAACTGTGGGAGCTCTAGCGACGTCAACTTGGAGTGGTCGGACTGCATGTGTTCCCGCAACCACCCAGAGGCATGCGTCAGCTCCGGCAACGAGATGGCAGCGTACTTGGCAAGGGGCATGGTGGTGGAGACGGCTTGCGATAACGTTTGGGTCGAATGGCAACGCCCGCGCACCACAAAAGGTCGCACCGTGGGCGGCGTCAGTGGGAGACGAGTGGGGGCTAGTGTGGGGCCGATACGGAATCAATTGATTTTAATTAACAATATCAGGACGATTATCGGCTTCAGGTGGACAATTGAGAGTTTCATCGCTTTCTGATTTAGTTTATTGTGGAGCTGAGAGCAATAAACACTGTCGCGAAACAAGCCGTTCCTAAGTCGATTGAGAAAATGCACAGTGTAATAGCAGTAAGTCAGCGAGTAGCGCTGCTAATATAGTGATGCTTTGCAGTTCTCTCCATTCAATTTAAAGTAAAAGAAAACCAGTTGACTGAAGGCTGGCTTGTGCTAAGAACGACGATTTGACTGAATTGGGTCAGTGGTATATTTTAACCACCAGTGCTCATTAGCTGCACAATTTTGCTCCGTAATCATAAAGTTCTCTTCTTCAGTGAATTTGTCAATTAATTTTCGAAAAGATGAACCCCATGGGTAAATGGCTGATCGTAGTATCAGGGTGTAACCTTGGACCTCGACATGCGACGCTACATTTAATGTCCACAGTATGCAAATTTGTACTCGGAAGTCGGCTCGATCATGGTACGCTACACATATATCGTCACTTACTTATCATTCGTTATTTACTTATCACTTAATCATCTTCATTCGTCACTTGGTCATGCTGCTTTGACTATTCGGGTATGATACGCAGCACTCCACTAGCCACGTGTAGGGATGGAGGCAACCCTTCGGATAATCCCAATTGCTTCACATCGAGGGCATCCCAGCACTTAAAATGTACAAGTTGGGTTTCATCTTCAAACGGTAAGGTCGCATTCTGGATGTCACAAAACCCAAAACGAATTTCCTTGATTGGGGCCGGTATGGGGAACCAGTTTGCATAAGTCTTTTCAAGGAATAAGTGTTTGGCAGAAGCACTTTGAGCTTATCTTATCCTTTGAGTTCGAGGGGGATCGAGAGCACATCACCAACACGGCTGCATTTGTGGTCCTCGCCGGAGGTGACTGCGGTGACCAATTAGTTCTCCGCCATGTGCGGAATGTGATTGATAGCATTGCAGGTTAATTGCTGGCAATTCGTGTCCGTCGTATCAACGTGATCTGGCCTCGAGCACGCGGTGTTGGAATTGACAAGCACCTTATTTGCCACGATATGAGGCGTTTCATTAAAGGTGCAACCGTGATAGTTAAGGAATCCGCTGAGATTGACATCTTCCCTATTATCAGCTCGTGAACCTCAATTAACTTGAGACGCTCCTCAATAACCACGTCTTGTTTAGCCGAGGTCAATCGAAGTTGGCTGATCGTTGGAACTAGCTCAAATGGGAACGTCGGCACCACTGTCAAATCCAACTTCACCACATTTGGAATATAGAAATTCTCAATATAGATGAAATTGTCAACCAAGATGTCATCCACCGGATCCTGTTGCTCAAGCAACGCAAGCCTTCTCTCTGTATCCTCATTCATGGGTATACCCCGTAATTCAGCACATAATCAAGTTCAATGAAATTCCCAAGTACCATAACGTGTCTCAACTCAAGATTTGTGAGTTTGGGACAATTAATATTTACGTTCGATGCATAATCGATCTTGAACGACCGAAGCTTTTCCGACCTGATGTCGACGTCAAACAGCGGCTCGTGTTCGTGAGGCAAGCCTCCACACTCAAAGATTTCAATTTGGGGTGGGATTCCCTCAACTGGATGACGCTGCCACACCTTCAACTCAATCACGTTAGGCGGTAATGGGAACCTTGTGGTGAGAGGCGCATTCATCTTGATGTGTAGCGTTTTCAATTGATGAAGTAAAGGAACGTCACGAATCTGTGGTCCCTTCGAGATGAGACACCTCAATTGACCCATTTGGTCATCATTGAGGAAGTCAGAGACATCGCCGGTTGCCCCATCAGGAAGGTCCACCCGCTCAAGCTTGGGACAATCGATTCGTTTGAAATTCACTCTCTGCGCTGAAATCCACTCTTTCATCTGCGGTAACGACCGAGGTTTCTTGAGCTGAGTGCAAATAACCTTTAAAGGATTGTCTCTCAACTGACTTGGTTCAACATACACTGTTTGGACAAATTGTATGGGTGACGATTGGTCTCTCACGAGTTATCTTGTCATTGGTTGTACCCCCAGAATTTTGACAGCTTTCATATTATGGATTTTTTGAGTTATATTCGTTGCCTCTTATGATGTATACTCAGGTTAGCTCTACTTCGAAGGATAGCCCGCCACAGATGTATCCCATGTCAATTAGGAGGACATATGAAATTGGAAGTGTTCCGCTGTTATATCCGACATGAACTCAGTTGGTATCGGTTTGCATCCCCACGTTTTGACGATCACAACGACAGCACCATCTTTGTTATCGTTTTGGGACTAATTTTCTGTCGATAGGGCAACGTCAGCTGTATGCAGACCTACATTGTAATTATCATAATTATCTTCACTCAGACGCTTTGCAAACAAACTATAAGTTTCAAAGAGTATCAAACTCCCTAACAATCAAACTAAACCCAGTGATACACCAATGTGTTCAATGAAATGAAAACAAATCTCTACATTGAAAATCCACTTAATTAAACCTTTCAATATCTCAAACTTTAGTCGATTTTGACATTGCTAACGCTGCTTGAATTCTATGTTTTCACTCACATTGTCGCTTTTATAACTCCATGTGAACGATCTCTCTCCTCTTCAGAGTAGTTTCATCGGATCAGTTCGCGTCGCGCTTCGCGAAGCCGCACCGACTTCACGCACTGATTGTTTACATCGGTGCACCAGACCATGTCCCGCAAGCTGATCGGGAAGACGTTCCCGTTACCCGAGGGAAATACACCTCGACGAACTCCATACGGGGCTCTGACACCGCAACTGGGGCCCTGGCCTCAGCTGGGCCGCCTGGCGCGGGCGCTGTTAGTGGTGACCCGGCTGCTGCTGATCCTCTCGCTGGCGGCTCCCGCGATGATTAACCCGCCAGGACTGGCTTCTGGACGTCCCAGTGCTCGTCAAACGAAGGAAAATACCCTTGCTGTCCACGAATACCTCCTGGTTCATGACTACCCGCGGCCAGTGCTTGCTGATGGTAAGCCGCCGACTCAATCGGAGTTTAAAGAGATATTTGCGTTTATATACCGCACCATTGAGCCGCTGTTTCACTATACCTCGAATGCCAACCCGGAACAAGACATATTTCTGGTGTTACGGCTCCACCACTACCCGCAACTCGGGCAATTAACCCTGATGCACATGCGGCTGGTGGGGCTGTTGACGCTGTGGCCGGTGGTGGTGGCGATGCTCCGGTGGCTTTGCGACTGGGCCCAAATGGTGCTGGAGGTGGAGACTCCCGTGCTCGACGACGGCATGCCATGGTACATGTGTCCCCAGGACATCTACGACCGGCTCTTGATCCGGTACTTCTTTACCTGGTACCAGGCCGCGCTTGCCGGCGATGATGGTCGCCACCACGAGATTAAACAGGCGCTTGTCGAAGACTACCGCCACCTGGAGGCCGCCAACGACGCTGCTGCTGCGGCTAAGGAGGCTAAGGCTAAAGAGCTCATTGACGAAACGGCAAGACTTCAACAGCTCCACCAACTGTACCTTAATGCTCGTCAAGTGGCGACACTGTTAGAAGTGGACCGAGAAAAGCTCACCAAGTACTGCGATGAGCTCAGGCACAAGACCGACGCCTACCCTGCCCGTCTAGATGAACTTCGCGCAATTGCTCAGCAGTTACTGAATGAAATCAAAGACGCGGCGTTACGCAAGAGCCAGCTCCGCCAGGACCTTAGTGCTCGCGACGCTCTGCCCGACCAGGTGGCTAAACTCCACGCCCGCAAGCTGGCGCTCCAGGAACAGCTTCGCCTGGCTCGGGAAACCCGCGAGCGGGCTCGCGAGGACCTGGAGTTGGAGTTTCAACGCATGGAGGAAGAGTACGCCGCCATTGATGCCCTGGTGCACGCCTACAACAGCCAGTGTGCCCACCTTAATCTCGAAGGGTGTTCCCTTTCAATCAACCCCCAGATCTTGACTACCGGTTCCGGCAGCGTGTTTACCGATAACCGCGACCCTGAAAGCGAGTGCAACTTCATCGGTGCGGCCATGAACCCCCTTCGCAGCGAAGTACGGCGCTACCGTGACTCTACGGATGCCACTACTGACCAGCTCGACCGCCTCCGCGCTGAGTGTGACCTGATGTCTCGCCACACCAGTATGCTTCAGGAGAAAGCCAATGCGGCTCAGGCTCAACTTGATATGGAAAAGCACAAGGGCGAGGAAGAAGTGCGGCTGGTGGCTCAAGGACGTGACGAAAAACGAGTGGAACGAGAGCAGTTGGTGGCCACAATGAGACTGAGACTCGAGGCAGCGCGTCGTCGCTATGCTGATGCTGAACATCGTCTAGAGAGCCAGCGACAGGCGTTGGAAGCCGAGGCACAAACTACACGTGACCAGTATATGGAAGCAGTCAATTTCATCACCAAGGAGGTGACAAACCACCGGGAAATGGCCGCTAAGATGCTTGAAGACGTCGATGAGGCAGTTAAAGAGAGTGGTCCTCCTGTGCCCTCTTGAGATACTACACTGTTTTATCCTTTTTGACGTTACATTCACAATTATAAACCGGAGACATGGTTCTGTCCCCGTTGGTATCATTCGCAAGATCCTGCTTACGAGGATTGGGCAGCGGCAGCGACACCTTGTTCAGCGACATCATCGGGGATGGTGACGGCGTCGTTGGTCTCAACGGCGAACGAGGCGTCGTCGATGAGCTTGTTGGCATCATCGGAGGTGACGGCGTACGCAGCGTCAGCTTCGCAACCACAGGGGTTGTAGTTGGGAGGGAAGCAGTAGTAGTACGTCTGGCCACCCTTGCTCTTGATCACGGTGATCTTGCGGTAGTACCACGATGAGCCCCAGCCGCCGTTGCCGCCCCAGCCCCAGCCGCCCTGGCCGTTCCAGCCCCAGCTGCCACCCCAGCTGCCGTGGCCCAAGAGGCCACCGAGGATCCCCTTGATCAAGCCAAGAGTGGCTTCACCTTCAGCGACGGGAGCAGAGGCAACACCGGCAATGGCGGCGGCGGAAACGATGACAGTGGTGAACTTCATTATTGGTTGATTGAGTTGAGTTGAGTGATGAAGAAATAAGACGAGATGGAGGGGGATATTTATATCAATTTCAACACTTACCAATTGCTTGTGATCCCTATGGTTTTCTGGGGTGGTGATTATTTGAAACCTCGTTGGTTCAATTATGTTCCCTATTCGGTGTAATGCACAAATTAAGCTTCAGTGCCGCTGCCTCGATGACGGCTATTGTGCCGAAATGAACCGCCTGATGCCCTTCGATGGTGCCGAAACGGTTCCGTGCTATCACAAAGACTTGACGTACTTAATTGAGGGAGTTACAAGCTTCTTGTCTGGAGCTAAGCAATTTTCGCTATGCTATCACTCTACTCGCTGGTACGATGCTTCACATTGACGACACATGCCCCTTACCGATGTTTAGATGTGTTTACAGGGGCACATGTACTGTTCCAGAACTGCTTGCTGCCGAGGAAAGTTTGGTTTTGCGTCACCCGAGATACATCAGGTGCCGACTCAACCGGGCCGTCCATATCTCAGCGGCGATCCCATCTGGGGATTGTATCGGACCATCAAATAAGCGTGAGCGAGGTTGTCACGCTTTCGTAGGTCGTGGAAGTTCGAAGTCCAATGAATTGGACCGGTGAAGCATATAATGAAATGCTGATACCAACGTGTGCTCCAAGGAGGTAATCCTAACCTTGCTAATGACCTTTACTGGCCATGCCTTTGCCCTCTCGTTAGAGGCAAGCCTAGCCGAAAGTCTAAGGTCATTTTTGTGCTGTTGTACTAATACGACGACAATGTCAATAGCAACCACTTACTATTCCTGTTCCGGAGCCAGTCCTCGTAGCAAAACAACCCTGCATGTTTCCGTCATCGTTTTCAGCAGTCGCTAATCTGTGAATCTTTCCAAGCATCTGGAAATCGATGAAAAGCCACCTTCAACGGAGTGAAGAAAGAGAATGATTTGAGGTTGAAGTGGATAGATGATGATTGATGAAAAGTCACTACGTGTCCATCGGCAGTCCCTTGGTCCCTCACTTTCGGTGTTACACAAGGTTATGTGTGAACCTTAAATGCGGCTACCAGCGACCAGTGGATTGACCTTAGTTACGTCATCGTCTAACTTCACTAAGTTGACGATACCACGGTGCTGGGTCAAGTGAACACTTTCCAACATCGATTGCTCAAAGTGTGCAAATTAATTCAGACGTGATTAGATAGTCAATACGACGTTAAATCAACACTATCTGCTCTATTTGCGACTCTACTACGCTCGCAGCCGGTGTGGGTTATGAACAAGCGAAAAACAAGTCTTTACTACTATTCTGTAAACGGTAAACTTATGCACTAATTGGGAAGGGGCAGCTTGGGATCTAACGTATTCATCTAGGAACTAATAATAGAACCATCACACATAGAGAGGGGATGGTGATGAGTTTGAGCCGAGAAGGGGTTTAACAGGAGTCATCAAGGGGTTGAGAAGAATCCGTGACCGTTACAGGATTGCCTATTGCTTTATGAGTCTCAAGTAGTTGTCAATTTGATCGTTTTGGGATTGCCCCAACTCTGGGTTATGAATTTTAGCACTCCATTAGCAGTACACGGCAGTATCGGATTACTGAACAAGTTGTGCTCAGTTCGATTCTTGAAAATTTCTACAAACGTATAACTTTATCTTGAATTTAAACCTGGGTGAAGATGAAACTGATCAAGGAGAACAACTAGTTGCGGCAGACAGTGGCCGAGCTTTCGAGCCGAAAACCGGAGTCAGGCCTTGGTGAAATCACAATCAGCGTTGGTGAAGCGATGACAGTGTGAAAATGAGCGGTCATAGTTGTAGTTGTGCAGTATACGAGTACGTCCTATGCGATGAAGTCAACTGACAAAGCTACGTAGTGGCTAGTAATATGGAAAGTATTGTTGATCTTTCACAAATTAACGGTTACGCAATCGTGCCATACAAAGATTAGGATGCCGTAAATTACAATGTTGAGTTTGGATTATATTAAATTTTTGGCTGGCACGATAGACTAAAGTTATAGGATCCGATGATTAGCCTTCCCCTTGTTTGTGATTTGCTGAAATGACGATTGACATAGCAGTAACGAGAAATGTTGATACCCGTCAGACTGAGTCTTCAGGTCGGATTGTCCAAAGAGTATCTGTTAACTGATCCAGTTGACGACTAAAGCTTAGGTTAAACCACTCGAAGTATTCAATTGAGTCGCTTTACCATTTGCAAAATCACTCTGAGAATACAGTTCAAGATAATTGTTCTCAGCACCACTTAGTCTGTAAGCATATTCTATTGGTTTGACAAGCTTTTGGTGAGCTAATATCGTTTTGGACACACCTATCCTGCCTGCAACGTATATGCCTGCACACAGAAGTTTCATATGCAGGAAATAAGAAAAACCTTACTCAAGTTCATTTGTGAGGTAAACGACACCCTAAAAGAAAACGAACTACATCACTGTAATTTCTACTGTTCAAATAATACTTGCGACAACAAATGGGAATTGTTTGAATTTTTTAAATTTTCTCTCGAAAAAACTACAAAGTGTGATATAAAATCAGGGAAGATAGATAAATTCAATCCGTTTGTTCCATAAAATTCTTTGGCACTGGAAGTATATCTGATCTGATTTTGGGCGAGTTGACTTCAAAAATGGCGTCTTTATGTGAGTTTTACGGTGGAAGAAAAACTTTTTTTTTCTTTTGCAAATTTTTTTTGGACCACTTTGAATTTGTAGCGTGGTCTATTACATCTGTGGAGCATTGTAATTGACCCGTGATGTTCGTAGCAGTGCTAAAAATGGTGTAACACCTCGTCTATTTTGATGTTTGTATGCAGGTGCGTGACAAATATGCAAGACCCAACAAGTTGAGCTATACCATGCAGATACTAAGTGACTAGTCCATTTTAACAAGCATCATTGTAATCTGGAGACGTGTCTATTTGGTTTGATGGGTTTAGGTAGATGCTGCCACCAGTGCTGACACTTACATAGGGCTTTCAAGTTTGGGATTCTGCACACAAGCCTTGCATGTGCATATCGTTCATGATTCTTCATCTGGCTCTTTCATCGCCTATATTGAACCTAAGAAAGAAACGAATTGCACCACTGTGATGTATACGGTGTAAATACCATTTATAACAGCATCAGATATTTTCCTGAATTTGCCACTGAAAATCTACAAAAAGTGATATAAAATCAGAAAAAACTGCTACAGGCTTCCCGTTTACTTCATAAAACTCTTTGGCATCAGAAGTATGGTAGATAAATCTCCGGGCAAGTTGACGTTCGATTTGAAGTAGTTTCAGCTATGGCACTCTACTTGCCTTACTTGCAGAATTGATTATCATATGCAGTACCCTTGGTATACATGGCGCTACTAATTGTAAATCCAGAGGCGATCAAAAAGTTATCACTGCTACAACTTTAATATGCTATAGTACTGGCTGTGAAACCCTCATGGACTCAACTGAAAAGGTGACGTACTTATGACGCTTTTATGTGCGTTCTTGTACGAATCCTGTATGTAGTAAAGGAACTTTCATGTCGAGCATTCGCCATCAACAGAACAACTTAAGAGTTTTGAATCCAAATTGATCGTCACGGCTCAAATATATGTATAATAGCAGTTAGAAGATGTTCTGGAAAAAAAAAAATTTTGATAAAAAAAAATTTGAAATCAAAGTTGAAATAATTTTTGGCACAGTATGTAGGATTCAAATAAACGAAATTCTGGACGAGTGGCGCGTGTATGTTTATGCAGGACGTAATCCATTGAGCTGTGACAGTCAAAGCAAAACACACAACCAAACCAATTCGACGCTATCCTTACGGTTCCACTGAAAGGCTATCAACAAATGCGGTTCTCGATGCAATCATTTTAGGAATGCCTCAATTCGGAGTTGTGACGATTCTTAGCTCTCCACTTACAGTACAAGTCAATATCGGATTCTCTCAGCATGTTGTGCTCGGTTCGATTCTTGACAATTTCTACAAAAGTATATTTATAGTTCAAATTTTAACATGGAGACTAGCATTGAGACCCCAATTTGTGAATAAACTGTCCTCGTTTGTATTCGATAAATTTTCCTATCTTCTAATTTGAGTATCTGCTACCTAAGTAAGTGTGAGAACTAGGTTTGCGAATTGCGATTATAAATGATAGTATGTCAAGGTGAGCATTCTTCTAGTTAACTGCTATTCATGATTGTTTGAAGACATCAGGGTCTAGTTGGAAAATGTGATAGTTCAATCATTACTGACGGGTGATATCGAGAGTACGATGGTTGGTTTAGGTATCGTAAATGTATTACACTATGATGATGGCTATCGATGTCTAATCACAAGTCTATCACTGTGATCTCGGTTCATGGGTATATTACTTGGAAACGTGGCGCAACGACTTGTTGGACGACGAGATGGTGGGACGAGCGTAGAGCGACGTCTCCTGGGGTACAGTGTACTTGCGCAACGTCCGGTCCAGGCGCAGGGAGGGCAAAGACGGCGCCGGCGCCGCTGGAGCGGAGAGATTGCGGACCAGACTCAGTTTGCGGAGCCGGCTCGGGGTATTGGGAATGAGGGAGGGCTTGGTCGGTGACAGCCGGGGGATTCTCGAGGCGTCTGAAGGGGCAAGCAGCAGCAGCGCCAGCCGGGGGATTCTTGGGGTTTCTGAAAGCAGCCTTGTCAGTGACAGCAGAGGGATTCTGGTTGGCTGTGAAGCCGCTGGCGGCGTCAGGATTGTGGTAGGGTGGTGGTGAGGAGAAGGGATGCGAGTAGGGCGCTTGGGAGGCAGCATGGACGAGACTGTAGGCGGGCTACTGAGCGTAGCCGGTACTGTAGACGATGAGAATGAGAACTGTGTGTGGCTGGGTCCTGAAGGCGGCGGCTTTACCCCCGCAAGCTCGAGCAGCGATACCCGTCTCGGCAGCTTGGGTTTGACGAACTCGGCAGCTGGCGGCAAGAGCGAGGCGTTGAGGTTAAACAGCGCCTTTGAAGTTGGTAGTCTGCGAGTTTGTTGAGTTCTGGGGGCGACGGAGGCGGTTTTGGTCGTCTCCTTACCCGTGATAGTTTTCCGCCGTTTGACGTCCAGCGTTTGCTCCGGGTGGACCAGGTAGTGGCTCAGGATCGGCTTCATCTTGTTGAAGTGGCGGCTGTGGATGTGGGCGATGCGCTGGTTGAACGTGGTGTGAGCCGGCGGCCTCGGAGGCGGGGGCATCTCCTTCTCCATGTGGAGCTTGGCTCTAGAGTTGACCTCGGCGAGACAGGAGTTGGCAAACGTGCTCAGGTACCCCTTAGCGTACATGGTGTCGCTGATCAGGCGAGAGTGGACCTCGACCCCTGGGGGGAGGCTGTCGAGGTTGATGGCATCGTCAGCGATGGCGTCGACGTCATGGAGGCGGAGGCAGCTGAACTTTTGGTGGATGGGCGTGGCGATGTCGCTGGGGTGTCGCTCCATGGCTGGGGCGCGGCGGAGATGGGGTGTAGGGGAGATTTGGGGTGGGTGGTGGTGGGTGTATCTCGGGGTGTTTACGATTCGTCCCGATTAGGCAAGGGGGCTTGTTGATAATGTGCACCATATGAGATCAAATGAGATGGCTGCCACCGGCGATGCCCAAGGAGGAGTTAGACAACGGAGACGAATTGGAAGCCTTAGAAATCGCATTGAGACTAGTAGAGGTAATAGGAGAGCCAGGGAAATGACGGCATTCTGGCTGAGGGCGTGGTCACGGCTGTGGGTAGTGCGGCGCAATTAGCCAACCAAGAGTTGCTGACAACCGCTAGTAGAGAGCCACTAGTAGAAGGCAACTAGTAGTGGTGCCATTGGTGATGGGCTAGGTTTAGTAGACGGTAAGTTGAGGTGACTGGATGCGGAGACAACTGGCAGAGGGGGAGAGCTGGGGGAGACGGTGGTGGGTGTGGGTACGATGGTGGTAACGCCACCTCTCACGTGGCGCTTGCGGGTGGGGCTAAGCCCGAGCATCCGAGCCCGACTCCGCGGAGATCCCCATGCCGGAGTATATTGCGACTCCGCTTAACCTAGGCGGCTACCAGCCAGCGACGACAAAGTAATCAGGCGATAATTCCTAAGGCTGAATCATAGTGGACTGAGGATGAATACGAGGATTGACCAATTAAGGGATAGGCAAAAAAGAAATGGATACAAATTTTGGAAGTGGAGTCAGCTAGGGAATGGAGCCACTCTTGCCGTGGAATCAGCCTAGGTAGACCCGTGATTGCGCTAAACCTCGAACAGCGTCGGCTACCACCGGACGGAGATTAGTGTCCACCGCACCCACTCGCTACCATTGCTTCGCTACTAAATTGTCGGTGATCTCCGCAACGGTTCCAGCGTCCTGTCGGGGATTGGCGACCACCGCCGAGATCGGGGTTCCCCAGGCGAGTGGCTGAGGGGACTACTAACACGTGCTCAGTGTAACCCTAATTTATCGCTAAAAATTCACATGGTGTCGCCATTCCCCAAGCTGTGCTGATTCACGTTTAGGCTGTCAAATAAAAAGGTGGAGCCGTTGGTCCTGCATCGGAGTCAATTAAAGAAAAAAGCAATCCACAACACTACGTCGATCGCCGGCGCTTAAAAGTCACAGCCCTTTCAGCCGAAGATGCGGGGTTCAGGCGACGACCAGCTTTGGAAGGTTCCATTATCGAGGCTAAGCCCTCTCGGACAAAAGCTTAAACTACGCCTCACGGTGTTTCTCCGTTAGTCCTTAAACTTAGACACCAGACACACGCTACGAGGGTTCCACACTTCTGTCATCAGGGGCCACAAAAGCTGCTCGCTCAGCGCCACGCCATTGTGTGGGTTAATTTTGCCGTTCGGGAGTTTATCCGACGCCGACGCCGCGGGAAAGGAGGCTCCGAGATCTAAAGGGCGAATACCAGCCGAAAATTTGGGCTAGGGGGCAAAACAAAAAATAAGCTTGAGCAAAGTGGTAAGCCTCGATCGTAGAACCGTCAAGAAGGTGGGGGGGCGGTCGGATGGACGGAAGGTGTGGCGACCGAGGTACCGGTTTTCTCAATGGGGGCTTACACGGTGAACGTGACAGGTGCAACGAGATCGTGTACCGTATTCGGGTGCGCCAGACACGCCCCTCCGAAAAGGGAAAGAGGGGACGAGGTGTTTCTGCCCACGGGAGAGACAGTGCCACCACGGCAGCAGGCAGCAGGCAGCACGTATAGTGTAGGGCTTCGGGGGTAAACTTCCACGAGGGGCCCAATATCCCGCTATCGGCCCCTATTACTCTCCAGGTGAGGGGAAGGGGGAGGATAAGCCCAACCGCTTATCCTCGACTCTACAGGGGCTGGACAGGGGTCCCCCTAGTCCCCCTGTGGAAGAGTATGTATAGCTACTACCCATCGATATAGGTTTACTCCAATCAAAGCTTGCTGCCGCTGCCGCTGCTGCTGCTGCTGCCGTGGTGGCTGTTCTCGGGGTTCGGGCTGCGATGACTTCGGAGTCAAAAGTGCCCCCCGACGTGAGTGGGCGGCTTGTTCCGGTTTCGCCCGCGCTTCTCGGCTCGGACTCCTGTGTGGGGTACCCTCTATGACTCTGAATCACTTACTCACGAAAAATGTAACCAAAAAAATGCCGCGAACCACCCAAACCACAAAACATCGTGATTAGGGGGTTGAATGGCGAAGAGTAGTACCGTACAATGGTAGTTATTGCCTGGTAAAGATGCTGGTTGTAAGCATCGGGGTGGATCCCCCACTTTTCCTCGTTTACCTATTTTTTGTCATGTGACAGCGAGATGGCGTGAATCATGTTTCGGGCAGTGAGTCAAAACGCACAGGGCTCGGTCTAACGGCACCCATGACGCCACAAGCAAAAGCGGGGATCTCCGGAGCCGTTGCCACATTAGGCCCCCCCGATAAGCGCTAGCCGTATACTACGGGGTTACGACTCCGACAATGGACGCGGACAATTAGCACCAGGCCACGGAAGTACATCTTTAGGTGGGAGTAGTCACCTGATACACCCATTACAGGAGTTGTACTTCTGAAACTTCCTGCTAGTACCTGACTTCACCATTTCGTCTCCGCTAACATTGGCGTACCCTCGTCATTTTTTTTTCGTTGGATTGCATACCAAGGCTCGCAACCCAAATCCTACTATTGCCCTCTTTAATTATTGGTGGCGGCAGTCCGAGGACGGTGTACACGAAAACTCCGGAGTCGTTTGCCGAAGCGCGGAAGTCACCCGCTCATCGCCAGTGACTACCTTTTCGCAGCCTCGCCCCGCCACCCAACTACCACAACCCGATTAGCTAAGAACACAGATTCCTTAACTAATCTACTTACCATTTACACGGATGGTGACACTTGTTACAGGGGGTCCTGACACCTAGGTCCGGAGGCATCATCCGAGGCCCCCCCCACTGTCACAGGTTGAGTCATCGTAGTCATCGTATTGCCCTTTGGCCTCGGCTCTCGCCGCCGACTCCGCAGCGCCGAATTCGATGTAGTCCGGTCGCTCGTGTGCACCGACACAGGCTGTCGCTTTCCCAATTTTTTTTTTTTTGAGCTCTCCCGGCTTCACCCGATATCGCACTACCGGGCTTCCCCTCCTTGCGCTGCCCGCGGCTTCGCCCTAGGCAAAGGAGGAGCATGAAGAGGACATCACCTGATAGTAAATATCCGAAACACCAAGGCGGGGCCCCCCTTTCTGGTAGCGAAACCGGGATCAGTTGATACCTATGAAACTCATAGTGAAACCCGTCGAGTTTTACAAATGCCTCGGGATCCCCCACTTTTGCTTTTTCGTTGGTCCGAGCGGTGGGAGAAGTTTATCGCTTTCCCCGCTGGGGTAATCCCCGGGCCCCTCATCCTGCGCCCTGTGATAATGGAAAATATTTTCTCGGTCGCTCGTTCCCTCGCGGACCCCGGCGCATGGCGCCCTGGACGGCGCCCCAAAGGCGCCCCCGACAGGATATATAGATAGCCGGCGCCGGCGCCCATCTCCGCTTCTTACTCCTTTTACCACCACAGAAACTCCGAACTTTCCACCTCGAAACATCCCATTTACAAATGTCGGACTTGTTACTGTATAGCATCATGAACACGACCAAGGCGCCGTCGGCGCTGCCAGTGGCGCTGCTGGCGCCGCTGTTGGCGACTCCCCGCGACCTGGCGCCGTCGCTCCCCATGCCCCAGGCGCTGAAGACGACGACTTTACCCCCCATCGCCGCCCTCGACAACTACTGCTACACTACCCGCTTTTACAACTCGCCCCAGAAGGAGTCGCTGCTGCTGCTCCACGGGTTGGGCCTCTTGCTGACGATGGCACTGAGAGCGCCGCTGGTGACGCCGCCGCTGGCGGCGCTTTTGGCGCCCCTGGCTACGTCGCTCGGTGTCGGCGCTACCGTCGCCAGACTGCCGCTGACGCTGCTGTCGGCTCTGGCGCTGCTGGTGCCGCTGGCGCCGCTGACCCCCAACTTGCGCGGTCCCCTGCCCCACTCGCTGCCGCTGATGGCGGCGCCGCAACTGGCGCTCATGGCGCTGCCGTCGCTGTCGTCGCTGGGCGCCGCTCCTCGCCAACGCCGCCAGCGCCTTGGCCCCTCGTGTGACCTGTGCCGGGCGCGCAAGGTTAAATGTGACGCCGACGTCGTCATCATCGCCAAGTCGCCCGCCGACGGCGGCGCGTTGGCCGAATTTGACCTCTCCCCTGCCGACCACGAAGCCGTGCTCGCGGGCGCCCCCGTCGCCGTTGGCGACGACGCCACCCTCGTGTTGTCCCACGGCAAGTTGATCAAGTTCAAAGTGTGCAAGCTGTGCGCCGTCAAGGGGCTTGGCTGCTGCTTTTCTAAAGGGTTTACCAAGGAGGACATCATGATGAACAACAAGCGCCGCGACGACGGCGCCGCCGCAGCGCTGGCGCTGCCGGTGAGCGTGGTGGCGGCGAAGAAGTTGCGCCCGGCGAAGATCGCCAAGAAGCGGGCGCCGGCGGCGCTGGTGACGATCGCGCTGTTGACGCTGGCGCTCATGGCCGCCGACAGCGTGAGCGTGGTGCTGGCGCCGGCGCCGGCGTTGGTGTTGCCGCTGACACGCAAGTCGCTGTGCTTCTCCTGCCGCAAGCGCAAGGTGAAGTGCGCCTTCAACCCCGCGGTGCTGAAGTGTGAAAACTGCTTCAAGAAGGGCGCCGACTGTGTGTTTGACTGTAAGCCCGCCAAGGCGGACGCTTAAGCAAAGCACCACTTAACGATGACAAAGACAAACGAAACTAATTGTGCCTGGGATAGGCACTGGATTTACTGGGACCTGGTTATAGAATAATACTACAATTACTAGACAATTTGGTGTAGCACTCGGTGGAAAAGACTAGGCGCAAATCAATTATCGCCGATAAAGCTTGAGTCAGTAGCCACGGAGTTAAGGCTAGTTGGTCGTACTTTGAGCCATTACTAAGGAGGGTCCAAAGACTTTTGTGGTCTGAATCTAATTGTCCAGCAAGGCAGTCCCTGAAAGCGGATCAATTCAAGCCGATTGGACTATTTAGCTGGGTCTAGCCTTGGTGTAATTTGAGACAACAATTGAGCTATAGGAGACTAATTGTCACTTACTATTTTGAGTCATCCGAACAATCAGCACGCCTATTCTCTCATAGTATCAATTTTGGAATTGAATCCAGTGGGTAACACTAACCCATCTTTAGGGTGATCTCAGTGGCATAATTGAAAAATATCAATTGACTAGAAGGCAAAACCAGTGAAGAAACATGGAGTTTTTCACTGCAAGATGATGGTAGGCCGGTAACTTACCTCAGTATGTTACACTCATCTTAAGAATTATACCTACGGCAATAAGGGATATTTGCTCATGGATTTGTTACCGGCCATCAAAAATAGTCAATTCCAAGTAAACCCACTATTATAGCATGGAATCTGGTCAATGAAAACCACTATGGCTCATACTTCACCACCTATTCCTCAGCAACCGACAAATTCGATCACTGATGAGTCATTGATGACACGTCACATACATCACTCTCCAGTTGCCACTACACTCGCCAATCGCCTACACTCGTCCTATGCCAAGTTTATTCTCGATATAAACGCCTATAACCGGCTTTAGCCGCACCACTTGTTCCGGTTGAGAACAAGCCCGCTAATGCATAAAATGTAAATCTCAGTAGTATCCCTAGTAAATCTCCAGCGCCACTTTTCACCCCAAGTTGATTGAGTTCACCAACAGCGCCAACAACGGCTCCATCCGCAAGTGTTCTTCGGTGGTGGTGGTGGCAGTAGTCGCGCTCACTGACGTTCCGGGGGTAGGAACTTGGGGCGAGCGCACCTCGGCCATGACCTCGGTAATCGCAGTGCCAGCACCAGTGCCAGCACCGTCGTCCCACATTGGCGTCGTACCCGCTGAGGGCACCCCCCCGATCAACGGGGGCATGGTGGCAGAGGGAAGCATCGACAATTCCCCCGTCCCCAGAGCGTACCCGGCGCCGTAGCCCAGGCCGTATCCGGCACCGGCAGCGGTACCATACCCGGAGCCGAACCCCACTCTTCTGGGGGTGTACCACTGCTCGTAGGGAGTTTCGGTGAACTCGTCGACCATGACCATCTCAGGCTCCCGGGGGACCACGTACGGCACCCCGTTGACGGCCAGCATCCAGATCCGGGTCTTGTAGAACCGGAACAACTCGCGCACAAGATCTCGGAAGTCGATGCGCTGGCGCAGCGAGTAATAGAAGGTGAGCTTGCGCCGGTCAAACTGGTACTCGGCGTCGACAAGCCGCATCTGGCGCACCGGCGCACCAGGCGCCAGCAGCTGCGCCGTGTGGCGCAATTTGACAAGGAATTGGCGGCACGCCAGGTCCTCGTCGCGCGCCTTCGCCGCCACGCCCGCGCGCTCGACGGCGGTGGCGGGGCGCAACACCCGCTTGGGGTAGGGGAAGGTGAGCGGCGCCCCCGCCTGGTCGTTGCGCCGCTCGTCGACAAGCGCCTGCAGTTGCTGGTAGTGCTGCAACATCTTGAGCATCCGCGCCTCGTCGATCAGCACCGCGAGCTTCGCCACCCGCCCGAGGTCGCGCCCGCGGTCAGCCTCGACCATCACCAAGTCGCCCACGGCGAGCGCGCCCGGTTCGGTAGTGTAGAACACGTCGAGGCGCCCCAGCTTAAACGCGACAAAAAGTAAGTGGCACTGGTCGAGTCCACCGGCGCCGTCGTCTTCGGGCGCCATTGTGGTGGTGGCGCCGTTACCCTGGCCACCATTGCCTTGGGCGCCGCCGCCACTGCCCTGGGCGCCGCCCTGGGCGCTGCCACTAGCACGGCTGAATTGGGGGAGCGCCACCCCGGCGCCTTCGCGCTGGCGCGCTGCTAGCGCCGCCAACGTCACCTGGACGCGGTGATGGGCGTCGACCACGAAGTAGCTGTCAATATTGAAGGAATCGTCGGTAGTCCCGGCCACTGCCACCGGCGCCAGGTCCAGGTGGCGCCGCCGCGGCGGCGCCGCCAACAGCGTCGACCACATCGAGGGTTCCAGCAGCGCGTGGTGGCTCCACATGTTGACGATATGCGAAAAGCGCCCCGGGTGCGGCCCATCGCTCTTTTATATACGCGGGGCGCCGGCTTCGGCGCCAGGGGCGTTCCGAGCGCTCAAATCGCTCCAGGGCCGTCGCCACTGGCAAGATTAGGCCATAAGGTGCAGCCCCGAGATGCAGCCTGCCCGATATACGGATAGTTTAACGCCGGGGCGCCGACGCCGGCTCGCACGACGCCGCGACCGTAGCCTCCTCGACTTGCCCTTCCACCTACGCCCCCCACGCCGTTATACTGTACTAGATAACTCCGGGCGATCCTTTTTCTTCGCCCCCCGCCCCCCAGCCGCACGCGCGCCTCATCGTCGCTCGCAGCACCTCTCTCCCCTCCTTTCGCC